>NW_022263349.1:32500-61967 GCF_002021735.2 Oncorhynchus kisutch
CTCTTACCCTCTCTCTCTCTCTTACCCTCTCTCTCTCTCTTACCCTCTCTCTCTCTCTTACCCTCTCTCTTACCCTCTCTCTCTCTCTTACCCTCTCTCTCTTACCCTCTCTCTCTCTCTCTCTCTCTCTCGCTCGCAGGGCTGCATCTGTCACTTTTCACATCATTACCATTGACTCAGTTCATCTCTTTTCTGAAGAAATGAATTTCACAGAAGTAAACTCCTCTTCTCTAAACCTCTCCCACACTGAAGAACTCAACTTTTACTGGGAACACTGTAAGGACCTAACCTCAGTATTCCTTGCCTGTGAACTCACAGCGTTGGCTCTTGCTTTCCCCATCCATGGCTACACTCTCTGGCTCATCACCGGCTCCGCCTCCATCGCCACGGAGATCTTCATTTTCAACATGGCTCTCCTAGAGATTGGCTACAGTCTGTTCATCCCGCTAGCCGATGCTGTCTACCTCCTCACAACATATCAAAGCCACTTCAGAGTCATCGCCTACACTGCCTCTCTTCTCCTCTTCAGCCGTCCCGTGTTCCAGTGCTGCATCTGTGTGGAGCGCTACCTGGCGGTGGTCCACCCTGTGGTCTTCCTGAAGTACAAACCCTTAAGGTACAGGGTAGGGTGGGCGGCCGGGGCCTGGGGGGTCACGCTGATGTTCACCGGTACGGCTGTTTCCCTCTACGCACCTCAGTTCCCCATCCACTGCTTCCTCACCTACAGCCTGCTCTTCCTATTCGCCGATCTATTCTGCAGCCTCTCCATCCTCCGTGTCCTGAAGCGCCCAAAACTGGGGCAGGGAGAGATGGAGAGAAGAGGAGGAGGGGAAAAGGAGAAAGAAGGGATGAACGCCATGAAGAAGAGAGCATTCATGATTGTCTCTGTCGTCATGACCACGATGTTGATCAACAACATTCTCACAGCGGTCATTTACCTTCTGTGCGACTTCATCGCAGCCAAGGTGTTCTGCCTGCTCGATGCCTTCAACATGTTACTCCTGGTGTTATGTGGGTTGGTACAGCCCCTCTTCTACCTGCACAGGAGTAGGAAACTACCCTGCTGCCTCAGGGGCCAGTGAGTGAGAGGTGGCACAACCATAGAAGATGGCCGCTGGTCCACCCGTCACAGACTATTGAGTTGATTGTGAACGTGCTTTTTAGTTATTATGTTTTGATAAAAACATATATATATCCCTATGTTGATTAATTTTTTCAAATGCAATCCGTTTTCCATGTCAATTCAACTTAATCACAATGATTTTGGGGGTTGAATTGACGT
This sequence comes from Oncorhynchus kisutch, assembly GCF_002021735.2. Taxonomy (NCBI): domain Eukaryota; kingdom Metazoa; phylum Chordata; class Actinopteri; order Salmoniformes; family Salmonidae; genus Oncorhynchus; species Oncorhynchus kisutch. Next base: position 33,783 of record NW_022263349.1, read on the forward strand.
GGAAACAATATTGGACATGTACTGGTTGAATACATACTTGACAACGCTAAACAGTGTGTGGAAATATGTACTGGTTGAATACATACTTGACAACGCTAAACAGTGTGTGGAAATATGTACTGGTTGAATACATACTTGACAACGCTAAACAGTGTGTGGAACTAAGAGATAATTCCTCGATACTTTAGGTAGTGAATATATGACTGGCACTGATACTTTAGGTAGTGAATATATGACTGGCACTGATACTTTAGGTAGTGAATATATGACTGGCACATGGTTCATGGTTCAGAATGCCAGGCACACTAACCCTGCTTTACCTAACCTTAACACTTATGCTAACCGTAAGCCTAACCATAACCCCTAAACTTAGCCCTGAAGTTGACCAATTCTAACCTCTGGTCCTGTGTGGCTGAGTTGGTAGGGCAGTGAACCTGCAAGGCTGTGGGTTTGAGTCCCATGGGGGACCGGTATGAAAAAAAAGTATGTACTCACAACTGTAATCTGTCTGGAATAGAGAATCTACAAAAATGTTAACTATGTCTTCTTTTCTGTTGTGTTTTTTTGACCACATCACATGGTTAGGAAGTCTCCTATCTCAAGCTACTGAATAGGTGCTGTCATTTAAGCCTTTTTCACATTGGCAAATCCATTTTTTTGAAAATATGATTTGAATCTGTTATTTTCCTGCAGTCTGAATGGCCAAACAGCAGCTATTTCAAGCCAAATTTTAGACCACCTTCATAGGCGTTTTGAAATCAGATACAAAACTGATTTCATGCCATGCGACTGTCTGAATAATCAAATTGTATTTATTTGTTCTCAAGTGTTTTTTAAACTGTTATTTGGCATAACTTGCTGCTTGCTAGCTACTCTGTTGACAGTTTTGACAAGAACATGTGATTGCTAACTAGCTTGGTAACTGTTCCAAAAAAAAATTGTGAACGTGCTACAAAGCTGACCAGCCTACATAGCTAACTGTGGCTTGCCAAAAAGGACTTGTTCTGAACGTTGGACCATCTTATCCTTTGAGGCTTTAAAAGTGTTCTTAAGCTGTGATTTTGAACATTCAAAGCAACTGGGACACATCCATGGCAGGAATTGTTATCACCTTAGTTTATCACATAACTTCAAAGGAAGCAGGGCACCAATCAGTCTATACCACTGCACACACACACACACACACACACACACACACACACACACACACACACACACACACACACACACACACACACACACACAAGACCTTGTATGGACATTAGGTCCTGACAAACATTCATTTGCGTAGGTGTAATGACCTGCTGCACCTGTTTGTGACTCACAGGTGTTCAAGCTGGGACTAATAGACCTGACTTGTGTTCAGGACACACCAAATGGATATTCTTTTGAATGATGTTCAAATAAAATCAACCTGTATTGGCAACATACACGTGTTTAGTAGATGTTATTGCGGGTAGCGAAATGCTTGTGTTTCTAGCAGTAATATCTAACAAGAAATAACTAACAATTTCACAAAATATACCTAATACGCACAAATCTAAGTAAAGGAATGTAATTGAGAATATATAAATATATGGACAAGCAAGGTCAGAGCTGCATAGACTAAGAACAGTAGAATAGTATAGAGTACAGTATATAGATATGAGATGAGTAATGCAAGATATGTAAAGATTAGTAAAGTGACTAGTCTTCCATTTATGAACATGGCCAGTGATTTCAAGTCTATGTATATAGGCAGCAGCCTCTATGTGCTAGTGATGACTATCATTCAGATGGCCTTGAGAAATAAGCTGTTTTTCAGTTTCTCTGTATCAGCTTTGATGCACCTGTACCGACCTTGCCTTCTGAATGATAACGGGGTGAACAGGCAGTGACTCAGGTGGTTGTTGTCCTTGATGATCTTTTTGGCTGCATTGAGACATGATGCATTGGGCAGACCGCACCACACCCTGGAGAGCCTTGCGGTTGCGGGCAGCGCAGTTGCCTTACAAAGCGATGATACAGCCCGATAGGATACTCTCAATTGTGCATCTGTAAATGTTTGTGAGGGTTTTAGGTGCCAAGCCACATTTCTTCAGTCTTCTGAGGTTGAAGAGGCTCTGTTGCGCCTTCTTCACTACACAATCTGTTTGTGTGGACCATTTCAGTTTGTCAGTGATGTGTACAGTTGAGGACTTGTGAGGCGTCTGTTCTTCAAACTAGACACTAATGTACCTGTCTTCTTGCTCAGTTGTGCACTGGGGCCTCTCACTCCTCTTTCTAGTCTGGTTCAATCCAATTTGCGCTGTTCTGTGGAGCGTTGTACGAGAAATTCAGTTTCTTGACAATTTCTCGCAAGGAATAGCCTTCATTTCTCAGAACAAGAACAGACTGACGAGTTTCTGGTCATTTTAAGCCTGTAATCGAACCCATAATTGCTGATGCTCCAGATACTCAACTAGTCTAACGAAGTTTTTTTAATCAGAACAACAGTTTTCAGCTGTGCTAACATGAATGCAAAAAAGTTTTATAATGATCAATTAGCCTTTTAAAATTATAAACTTGGATTAGCTAACAAAACGTGCCATTGGAACACAGGAGTGATGGTTGCTCATAATGGGCCTCTGTACGTCTATGTAGATTTTCCATAAAAAAATAGGCCGTTTCCAGCTACAATAGTCATTTGCAAAATTATCAATGTCTACACTCTATTTATGATCAATTTACTGTTATTTTAATGGACAAGTTACCCCAAACTTTTGAACTGTAGTGTATATGTTTTTTTAAATAAACCTTATTTACATTTAAGCATTCAGACTCAAAATTAAGCTCAGGCGTATCCTGTTTCCATACATCATCTTTGATTGGTGTTCACCTGTGGCACATTCAATTGATTGGACATGATTTGGAAATGCACACAGCTGTCTACATTAGTCCCGCAGTTGACAGTGCATGTCAGAACAAAAACCAAGCCATAAGGTCAAAGGAATTGTCCATAGATCTCTGATGTAGGATTGTGTTGAGGAACAGGTCTGGGGAAGGGTACCAAAACAATTGTGCAACACTGAAGGTCCCCAAGAACACAGTGGCATCCATCATTCTTAAATAGAAGAAGTTTGGAACCGCCATAACTCTTCCTAGAGCTGGCCGCCCGGCCAAACTGAGCAATCAGGGGAGAAGGGCCTTAGTCAGGGACGTGACCAAGAACCCATTGGTCACTCTGACAGAGCTCCATATTTCTTCCATCTCTGTGGTGATGGGAGAACCTTCAAGAAGTACAACCATCTCTGCAGCACTCTACTAATCTGGCCTTTATGGTAGATTTGCCACACGGAAGCCACTCCTCGGTAAAATGCACTTGACAGCCCACTTTGAGTTTGCCAAAAGGCACCTAAGGGACTCTCAGATCATGAGAAACAAGATTCTCTGGTCTGATAAAACCAACCATTTAACTCTTTGGCCTGAATGCTTAGCGTCACGTCATGAGGATACCTGGCACCCTCCCTACGGTGAAGCACGGTGGTGGCAGCATCATGCTGTGGGGGTGTTTCTCAGAGGCAGGGACTGGGAGACTAGTCAGAATTGAGGGAAAAACAAACGGAGCAAAGTACAGACAGATCCTTGATGAAACCTGCTCCAGGAATGTATGATTTTTTCCCAATATGAATATTATTATTTTCCAATTCCTGATGATTGAATGCATTTCCAATGTAATCAGCACCCTAGAAAGTAGGGATTGGAACCAGTTCAAAGAACAGATCTGAGAACTTGAAAATAATACATTTTTCAAGTGTTGGATTCAGGGTAAACTAGATCAGAGGCATAGTATATAAAGGAGTGAGAAGACAATAAGTATCGGTGTCCCGCTAGCGGGACAACCATCGGTGATACTGGAGGGCGCACAATTAAAATAAATAATCATAATTTTTATGGATTTTAAACATTTATGTTCATACAAGTGCCTTATATCAGCTGAAATTCTTCTAAATCTAACTGCACGGTCCGATTTACAGTAGCTACAGCAAAAACATGCCATGCGATTGTTTGAAGACGGCGCCCAACATCAAAATATTTTTCCACCGGCACAGGTTTCATACATTCACATATAAAGATGAAATATTCACTTACTTTTTGAAAATCTCCCTCTGATTTGTCACCCAAAGGGTCCCAGCTATGACATGTAGTGTTGTTTTGTTTGATAAAATCCTTCTGTATCAGCTCCTCCTCCACCTCCACAGGACTGGAACACTGTCCTGTATCAGGGGTCTCTGAGGAAGAGGTGAATAGATTGCCTTTTGGTTGGTGTAATATATAATAATTTATTTCACCAAATTTGAAAATGTTGTCATAATGAACACATGTTCAACTTGACAAAAAAAGATGTTTTCACATCTCCAGAGATTAAATTTAGAAAAATTGCTATTAAAGGTAACAATTACAGTTGCAGGTTTGACCGCAACAAGGTGGACCATTTCATCTTAAACCAGCCATGACTTCCCTTATGACAGGGGGAAAGGAAGCTTGTTGTGGCAATTGAATTCAAGCTTAACAAAAAATGCGAGTTTATTTGCCTACAATCGGACCAGTTTTCTGGTCGACGTCTGAAATGGCACCCTATACACTATATAATGCACCAATAGGACTCAACGGTAGTGCACCTCAAAGGGAATAGGGTGCCATATTGGATGCACAAAGGTTTACATCAACAGGGTGACCTGATTTCTATTGCAAAATGCATAATTCACCCAAGTTTCATAAAAATCAGGCCAGTGGTGTCGGAGATATTGCGTGTGACTAACTTATGAACAGACGGAGACAGATCCATAGTCTCACCTCTGATACTGTGCCCCACAATGAAATCAATGTTTAGCCTCCACAATGAAAACAGAAAAAAAGCTTTAGAAAAAGGACAGAGCCTTCCACACAACCAATATGAGCCCTCCACACGACCTCTCCAGTCAGTGCTGTGAGACAGAGAGCTTGAAGACAGTTTGGTAAGTAGGCTCTGTCTCATGACTGTTGGGTGTATCACTAACCATGATCAAAATAGGCTAGAGTAAACATGTAGTCCCCCACAAATGATGCAGTGCCCCCCGCCCCCCCATTGGACCAATCAGTGTGATTATGTAAATTAACAATCTCTATGGATCCTTTACCTAAATGTCATCAAACTAGGCCTGAGGTGTCTGGGACATCGCTTGTGACTAACATATGTATAGTTGATTGCTAATGCGTCTCCCTTGGACCAGTAAGTGTCATTTTGTAAATGCCAGATGTAAGAGCCATTTTTGGCCTGTTTATGTGTTGTGTGTTTTAGATGTCTGTCAAGGGTTATGTTTTACTTGTTTTGTACACTAGAGGGCACTATATGGGGCGACAGGTAGCCTAGGGGCTCGAGCGAAAATCTGTCGTTCTGCGCCTGAGCAAAGCAGTTAACACACTGTTCCTAGGCCGTCATTGTAAATAAGAATTTGTTATTAACTGACTAGCCTATTTAAATAAAGGTGTGGAAAAAAACGAAATATGTTGGGGTCATGGGTCACTGGTCATGTTTGGATATAGGTAGCATAGGTGACCAGGAAGGGTTAGCATAAGTGAGAGGAGAGCACATACAGTTGTTACCGTATCACAGATTCAGCTTCTAGGATGCATCACTAGCTATTTATATTCATATGAGCAATAAATGGGATCTTTTTGTGGACGTGTTATGGACAGCCCTCTCCTGTGCCAGTGGCTTTTCATAGGGAATCGTCACTACTACTACTGTCCATAGCAAGACACATCATTCACACAAGTTTCATCAACATCGAGACAGTGTTGTGTGAGGTATTGTGTGCGACTACGGGACATACGGAGATAGATTCCCCCACACACACAGTGTTACATAGTGCGGGCAATGAAGTTATTGTGTTTCAATATATTCATCCTTGAAATCAATGGTCAGTTCCAGCTATAAATGTGTCATAAAACTTCCATTGAATACCTTTGAACAGACCACCATACTGTGTAAGTAGGTCTGAGACTTTTCCCTGACCTTTTGACCTGGACTGGGACAACTCAGTGCCCTATCCATCCAACACATTCTACCAAGCAAAGCATATTCTCTTCAACCACACTACACCTGACTTACTGTTGTCGTAACCAGTGGAAAACATTTGCATGTCAGGTGTGGTCCATTAAATGAGGTGATGGACAGCATCAGTGTACATATGGGAGCAACACAGGTGTATAGTGGGGGTGGGTGAGCGTGCGATTGTAGGGGAGGGAGGTACATGTGCTTGGTACATCAATATACTACTTGACATTCTTGGTTGAGGTCCTCATTTGGTATTAATTAGGAACTCCACTAGCTGATGCAAAAGCGTCAGCTACTCTTCCTGGGGTCCACATGAAACATAACATAGTACATAGGACAGAACATCATTAGTCAAGGACTGAAATACATACATTTACAACGTCACATATACTGTACACATCAGTACATACACAACATATCTAGGTCTAATCCAAAGAACAGTACAAATTACAATACAAGATACTGCTGCATCTCAGTTCTCAGTTCAACATGAAGATAAGGGTGTTTAAGTTCATTTAGATTATCCTGGTGTCTATGATGGTGAACTACCTCTCCATGATTGTAATTATGTCTTTGTACAATGTCCTTCATCAGGTTCTGTTGTTTTGTCACTATCCCACGTCTTTCTCAGTCATTGTTATCTGTGGATTTGTACCCCCTTTGATTTAAGATGACCTGTTAAATCAGTCATAACTCCCCTTTTGACAGGGGGAAAGTAAGCTTGTTTTTAGCAGCAGGGAGGGCCAATTGAATGCAAGCTTTAAAAATATATGTTAATTTATTTGCATACAATCTGGCACTCCTCTGGTCAGTGCTCTGGACAACATCTGAAATGGCACCCTATACCCTATATAGTGTAAACATGTTGATCAGGGCCCTTATTCCTCTGGTGAAAGGTAATACGTTTTATAGGGAATATGGTGCCTTTTTGGATGCACCATGATTTACATCACCAGGTTGACTTGACACGACACTCAGGTGTGGCAGGGCAGGGCAGAGATTTGGATATTTAGTGTGAGGTCATCAGGTCCAGCACCTGTGACAGACACAACACACCACACCTCAGAGGACAGAGACGCTGAATCAATAGGCTACAGGTGAGCAAATCACATTTATTTTAATTTTATATATATATATATGGACACGTTTTGTTATTTTTGTCATGTTTACAAAGTGACAATCTCTAACACATGTATTATCTACAAAGTATTTTAAGCGAGTATATTCATTCATTTTGAGTTTTACATTTATTTTTCAAACAGGGTTTAATATTTTTTAAAGTAATACCCTACTGCTCTGGTTACAAAAATATTATATGTGCATATATCAGATGACACTTCAATTATAGCTAGAATAAATTCTTTGCTTGTTTAACAATCCTCCTCCCCTCTCCTTCTCTCTCCCTCCTTCTCTCTTCTCTTCTCTACTCCCCCCCTCCTTCTCTCTTCTCTCTCCCCCTCACTCTGTCCTTGTGTCCCTCTGTCCCTGTCTCTCTCTCTCTCTCTCTCTCACACTCTCTTTGTCTCTCTCTATCACTCTCTCTTTCTCTCTTGCTCTCTTTCTGTCACCTCCTTCCTTCCTTTCTCTCTCTCATTTTATTTCTGTTTGTCTCTTTTCTTAGAAATCTCAAATTACTGTTACATACATCGTTGAGATGAATTTATCAACAGTCAATGATACGTCCACATCTCCTCATATCTCCCTCATTGAGACACGTTTACAGGGTGAACATGTGGCACATTTTGTCCCCATGCTTACTGCTTCCTTTTCAATCAACATCATCCTGGGTCTCCCCACTAATGTCTACATCCTGTGGCTGATACTGACCGAAGCAGGAAGGACGATGGCCTCAGAGTTCTTCTCTCTCAACCTGACCGTGTCTGAGATCCTCTTCTGCCTCTTGAATGCCTTCAGCATAGCTGACGTCTACGTCCAGTCTGATTTTGTTGACAAAGTCTCTGATTTTGCCTATGGGTTCATTTTCACTGGTCGTCCCCTGTTCCAGTGCTGTATCTGTGTAGAGCGCTACCTGGCGGTGGTCCATCCTGTGGTCTTCCTGAAGTACAAACCCCTGAGATACAGGGTGGGGTGTTGTAGTGTTGTCTGGCTGATGGTTCTTGGGTCCTCCTGTCTGGGTGTTTTTGAGAACTTTACACCGGTGTTCGTCTACTCTCTCTTTGCCCAGTCAATTATCTATTTTTTGCTGATGTCATTCTGCTGCCTCTCAGTTCTCTGGGCTCTGAAACGTCCAGGGCCGGGGGATGGGGACAGGGAGGGGACAAACAGCATTAAGATGAAGGCCTTTAAGATCATTTTGATTATCCTGGTGTATGCTGTGGTGTCTCAACTCCCAGTGGCGATGATGGCACTGACTCAAAGTTACGTTGGACATATGGTGTTTTTTTCAGTCATGTCCATTTGTTTATGCATCAGTGTGATCTCTGGGTTTATGCAGCCCCTCCTCCACCTCCACAGGGTTGGAAAGCTGCCCTGTATTACAGGTCTCTAAGACATAAAGACTCATCTCTTCAACCAATTAGTGCCTTAAAAACATATATGTGATTGTATTTATGTTCTGTTTATAATCGTGTGTTATTTTAAATGTGTGATTTTTTTTCCCATTTGATTGTTTTCCAATTCATGATGTTTGAATGTATTCCCAATGTAATCCTAGAAAGTGATGGTTTGATTCCCTTCCTGTAGAGGTTTTGATAATATTGGGTGTGGAGTTTACGTACCCAAACAGAGTGTAAACCAGAACATCTCAAATCATCCATATTTAGCAAGAAAATGGTTTATCTGGAATCAATCTGATCAAGCTTATAGACAACGAGGCTTTTAATAAAGGTATTGGTTCCATGTTTGCAGAGACGGCGTTCAAGGTAAACACTGCACATGTCGGTTCCATTGAAAATGACCTGGAAATGTCAAGTGGATATAGCACGGTTTTGTGTTGAATCCCGGCCATAATGTAGTTGTTTGTAAATAGACCTGGTGTCATTCTGTTTTAACCTTAGGCTGATGGTTTATTGGCAGAGAGACAGACCATTCAGTTGGATAAAGCAGACAAAGGCTGGCACCAAGCATTTATGTGTTTCTCTTGAAATGATAGATGGTTGTTTTTGAAAGTTGCAATGTAGATATTGTTGGGTTGATGAGATTAAATACATTATTAATAAGGATCTCCCTGTCTCTCTGTCTTTTTTAAAGATGAAAAATAAAGGATTTGTATGTATTTTATATTTATACTAAATAATAACAATAATTGCAATAACAAAAGTACAAAATATTTCAATTCACTTATCTTTAAATTCAACGATTGGTGTCATAAAATAGCATTAAATAACATTGAATACTTCTGCATTGAGTAGTATATTGTGTATCTAGGACCTGGAGGTTTCCTTACCTATTAATCTGACCTGGTCTGGAAAAACATTTTACACAGCACAGCATATTCTCTTCAACCATACTGAAAATCACTTAGTGATGTCATAACCATTTGCATGTCAGGTGTGGTCCATCTAGTGAGATAATGGGCAGCATCAGTTTACAGACGGGAGCAACACAGGTGTCTTGGTGGGGGGGTGTAAGCCTGATCCCAAGCCTGACCTTAAGACTGATACACCTTCAGTGAACATCTCCTCTGCTGGCTCTATGGCTTCAACTGGTGGCAAAAACAGACTGTGGTAAATACGATCTCTGGTTGACAGGAGGACTCACTGTCTCAGTCAGGATAAAACATTGGAGACAGGGACAGGGCTGATACTAAGGTTGAAGCAGAGGAAGCTCCACCAGGGGTTGAAACAAGGGATGGCTGGTGGAGGGGTTCAAGCTACAGAGATGGAGTCTCCAGTATTAGGAGGAAAGGAGCAAGTGGAGAAGCCTGAATCATCTTCATTAGAGCCAGTATAAGTGAAGCAGAGAGAAGCTACAGACCCCAACACAGACCAACCTGGAGGTCAGGGTGGAAAGGAGCTCACAGAACCCAACACAGACCAACCTGGAGGTCAGGGTGGAAAGGCTGTCACAGAACAAAACACAGACCAACCTGGAGGTCAGGGTGGAGAGGAGGTCACAGAACCCAACACAGACCAACCTGGAGGTCAGGGTGGAGAATAGGTCACAGAACCCAACACAGACCAACCTGGATGTCAGGGTGGAGAATAGGTAACAGGGCCCAACACAGACCAACCTGGATGTCAGGGTGGAGAATAGGTAACAGGGCCCAACACAGACCAACCTGGATGTCAGGGTGGAGAATAGGTAACAGGGCCCAACACAGACCAACCTGGATGTCAGGGTGGAGAATAGGTAACAGGGCCCAACACAGACCAACCTGGAGGTCAGGGTGGAGAGGAGGACACAGAACCCAACACAGACCAACCTGGAGGTCAGGGTGGAGAGGAGGACACAGAACCCAACACAGACCAACCTGGAGGTCAGGGTGGAGAGGAGGACACAGAACCCAACACAGACCAACCTGGAGGTCAGGGTGGAAAGGAGGTCACAGAACCCAACACAGACCAACCTGGAGGTCAGGGTGGAAAGGCTGTCACAGAACCCAACACAGACCAACCTGGAGGTCAGGGTGGAGAGGAGGTCACAGAACCCAACACAGACCAACCTGGAGGTCAGGGTGGAGAATAGGTCACAGAACCCAACACAGACCAACCTGGATGTCAGGGTGGAGAATAGGTAACAGGGCCCAACACAGACCAACCTGGATGTCAGGGTGGAGAATAGGTAACAGGGCCCAACACAGACCAACCTGGACGTCAGGGTGGAGAGGAGGACATAGAACCCAACACAGACCAACCTGGAGGTCAGGGTGGAGAATAGGTCACAGAACCCAACACAGACCAACCTGGAGGTCAGGGTGGAGAATAGGTCACAGAACCCAACACAGACCAACCTGAATGTCAGGGTGGAGAATAGGTAACAGGGCCCAACACAGACCAACCTGGATGTCAGGGTGGAGAATAGGTAACAGGGCCCAACACAGACCAACCTGGATGTCAGGGTGGAGAATAGGTAACAGGGCCCAACACAGACCAACCTGGACGTCAGGGTGGAGAATAGGTAACAGGGCCCAACACAGACCAACCTGGATGTCAGGGTGGAGAATAGGTAACAGGGCCCAACACAGACCAACCTGGAGGTCAGGGTGGAGAGGAGGACACAGACACGATCCCTATCATTTATATGTCAAAGACACTGAATATTCTTGTTAAGTCAATATGCAACATATTTGCCTATGAGGAGACTGGGCTGTGTTCATTTCAAATCAAATCAAAATGAAGTCAAACTTTATTTGTCACATGCGCCGAAGTGTAGCCCTTAACATGAAGAACAGTGGAGTTCAAGAAGACTTGGCACCACACGTCCCGCTAGGGCACCTCCCCCCACTGCTCAACTGACACAGTAGCACACAGAACGCAAAAAATATTCTTAGAAATATTTAACCTCCACACATTAACAAGTCCAATAGCTCAAATGAAAGATAAACACCTTGTTCATCTAGCCACCAAGTCAGATTTCTAAAATGTTTTACGGCGAAAACATAGCACATATTTTATGTCAAACCACCACCAAAGATAGGCTAATTTACATAGCCATTTTGTAGAACAATAGATGCAATCACAAAAGCAGGATTAAAAGTAAAATAATTCACTAACCTTTTGAAAATCTTCATCAGATGACAGTAATAGGACATGTTATACAGTACATTTATGTTTTTTTCAATAATATGCTAATTATATCCATAAATCACGGTTTACATAGAAGGTCATGGCTAAAAAATGCTACAACAATGCCTGGAGAAATTATGGTAACTCTGCCAGATAACTGAAATACACATCATAAACGTTGACTAAATATACATGTTCTACATATACTTAGAAAGATACACTTCTTCTTAATAAAACAGCTGTGTTACATTTATTTTTAACCTTACAGATTTCGTTCACTAGGCTATAATGTGAGTCGGCGCTCAGGAATTAGCATTTTGGGTCCTCCACAGAAACCCAAATTTAACACATAAATGTTCCCTTACCTTTGCTGTTCTTCCATCAGAAGACCTGGAAGGGTTTATACTTACCAAAAACAGCTTTAGTTTTGAAGTCTGTGTCTTTCGGTTATCAAACACGACATATTTCGGTTGAAATGCAGCCAAAAAGTAAAGTTAGTTCGCACCAAAACGTCGAAATTACATATTATATGTCGACTAAACTTGTCAAACTTGAATGCGCGTGAGATCTCGCGTGAGATCTCGCGCGACCGAAAGGATTCGGTACGTCATTAATCTCGTGAGCGCGAGATTCACACAATGAGAAGCCCCATTGAAAGCGGACACCGCGCTGAAGGCATAGGAATTGTTCCCAGGACCGTAGGTGCTTGGGAAGGGTGGGGGCGATGACGTCAAAGTTGGGCCAACTTTTTGGATGACAAGAGAGAGTTTGGGAGAATGAGTGCCCTGAGAGTTCTGCTTTACTTACAGACATAATTTAAACGGTTTTAGAAGCTTTAGAGTGTTTTCTATTCAATAATATTTATTATATGCATATATTAGCAATTTTTTACAGATTTTTTTTCTGTTTACTATGGGCATGCATTTCACCAACGGGGGCAGTATTCTGCCCTAGCCTTAACAGGTTGTTAATATTTTCCCAATAAACTAAATTATAAAATTATAAAAAAGTAACACAACGAAATAACAGTAACAAGGCTATATACCAGGGGTACTGGTTATCCGAGGTAATTTGTACATGTAGGTAGGGGTGAAGTGACTAGGCATAGATAATAAACAGCAAGTTGCATCAGTGCACAAAACAAATGGGGGGGGTCAATGTAAATATTCAGGTGGTCATTTGATTATAGGGGGGGTCAATGTAAATATTCAGGTGGTCATTTGATTATGGGGGGGATCAATGTAAATATTCAGGTGGTCCTTTGATTATAGGGGGGGTCAATGTAAATAGTCCTGGGGCCATTTGTTTAATTGTTCAGCAGTCTTATGGCTTGGGGGTAGAATACGTTAATGAGCCTTTTGGTCCTAGACTTGGCACTCCGGAACAGCTTGCTGTGCGGTAGCAGAGAAAACAGTCTATGACTTGGGTGACTGGGGTCTCTGACAAATTTTGGGACTTTCCTCTGACACCGCCTATTATATAGGTCCTGGATGGCTGGGCGCTTGCACCCAGTGATGTACTGGGCCGTACACCCTACCTTCTGCTGCGCCTTACTGTCAGATGCCGAGCAGTTGCCATACCAGGTGGTGATGCAACTGGTCAGGATGCAGCTGTAGAACTTTTGGAGGATCTGGGGACCATGACAAATCCTTTCAGTCTCCTGCCCTCTTCACAACTGTCTTGGTGTGTTTGGACCATGATACTTCATTGGTGATGTCCCAAAGATTGATTTCCCAAAGATTGGAAAGCTACCGCGGTCATCCCCCTCTTCAAAGGGGGTGACACTCTGGACCCAAACTGCTAAAGACCTATATCTATCCTACCCTGTCTTTCTAAGGGCTTCGAAAGCCACGTTAACGAACAGATTACCAACCATTTCAAATCCCACCGTACCTTCTCCGCTATGCAATCTGGTTTCAGAGCTGGTCAGCCTTGGTTTCTCAAATTATTGCCTCGCCTGGTTTACCAACTACTTCTCTGATAGAGTTCAGTGTGTCAAATCAGAGGGCCTGTTGTCCGGACCTCTGGCAGTCTCTATGGGGGTGCCACAGGGTTCAATCCTCGGGCCGACTCTTTTCTCTGCATACATCAATGATGTTGCTCTTGCTGCTGGTGATTCTCTGATACACCCCTATGCAGACGACACCATTCTGTATACTTCTCGCCCCTCTTTGGACACTGTGTTAACTATCCTCCAGACGAGCTTCAATGCCATATAACTCTCCTTCCGTGGCCTCCAACTGCTCTTAAATACAAGTAAAACTAAATGCAAGCTATTCAACCGATCACTGCCCGCACCTGCTCGCCCGTCCACCATCACTACTCTGGACGGCTCTGACTTACGTGGACAACTACAAATACCTAGGTGTCTGGTTAGACTGTAAACTCTCCTTCCAGACTCACATTAAGCATCTCCAATCCAAAATTAACTCTAGAATAGGCTTCCTATATCGCAACAAAGCATCCTTCACTCATGCTGCCAAACATAACCTCGTAAAACTGACCATCCTACCTATCCTTGACTTCGGTGATGTCATCTATATCCTCCGACACTCTACTCAACAAACTGGATGCAGTCTATCAAAGTGCCATCCGTTTTGTCACCCTCGCTTCATACTCGTCGCCAAACCCACTGGCTACAGGTTATCTACAAGTCCCTGCTAGGTAAAGCCTGGCTTATCTCAGCTCACTAGTCACCATAGCAGCACCCACTCGTAGCACGCGCTCCAGCAGGTAAATCTCACTGGTCACCCCCAAAGCCAATTCCCCCTTTGGTCGACTTTCCTTCCAGTTCTCTGCTGCCAATGACTGGAACATACTTCAAAAATCTCTGAAGCTGGAAACACTTATCTCCCTCACTAGCTTTAAGCACCAGCTGTCAGCGCAGCTCACAGATTACTGCACCTGTACATAGCCCATCTATAATTTAGCCCAAACAACTACCTCATCCCCTAATGTATTATTTTTATTTTTATTTTGCTCCTTTGCACCCCATTATTTATATTTCTACATTGCACATTCTTCCACTGCAAATCTACCATTCCAGTGTTTTACTTGCTTTATTGTATTTACTTCACCACCATGGCCTTTTTTTAGCCTTTACCTCCCTTATCTCACCTCATTTGCTCACATTCTATATAGACGTATTTTTCTACTGTATTATTGACTGTATGTTTTGTTTATTCCATGTGTAACTCTGTGTTGTTGTGAGTGTCGAATTGCTATGCTTTAACTTGGCCAGGTCGCAGTTGCAAATGAGAACTTGTTCTCAACTAGCCTACCTGGTTAAATAAAGGTTAAATATATATATTTTTTTAAAGATGTGGACACCAAGGAACATGAAACTCTCGACCCGCTCCACTACAGCCCCGTCGATGTTAACGGGGACCTGTTCAGCCCTCATTTTCCAGTCCATTCTTCCATTTGATGCCTAATAAACACTACCCTGATGTACCCTTTTTTCTGAGCTAACTTGTCATAGGATGAAAGACAACAGTCAAGCCAACTCTTATGTAGAAAAGTGATTTAAATATTGTAGCCAGCAAACTGCATATGTATAGTAGTGGTTTGGATGGCCACCCGCCTTTTGTTGTTATGTGGTCAATGAATGGTCTCCTGGTTTACATAGATTAGTGGTAATGGTCATTGTAGATGAGTGGCTGTGGTCATTGTAGATGAGTGGTAGTGGCGAGGTCACATAACCAACTGTATCTATAGAAGTTGTAAATATGGTAATGTAGGAATATTTTAAAGACAATACACAGCGCACAGGACGAGAAGTCAGTGGAATACTAATGATCAAAGGAAGTAGTGGTTTTTCTGTAATATCAATGGGTCAGAGACATGGGAAGATTTTCAGTCTGGGACTCATAGCTTCATGCAAGTTCTCATTGGTCCAAATTGTTTTTACATTGAACCTGAAATAGGATACTTGTTTCTGCCACCATCTCTTATGCCCGAAAAGAGCTTCTAGATATGTGGACAGCGATCACTCACCTCGTACTGGAAGAAGATTTTTTCCGTAACGAGTCGGACGGGAAGGATCTACTTCAGACACCTGACAAGGCTTTCAAGAGACGAAGATATCGGGGACGTAGTTCGGGGTGCCTTGTAAGGATCCGGCGGCAAGTGGGTAATCTGCCTTTATCATCAGTCCTATTAGCCAATGTACAATCATTGGATAACAAAATATACAATCTACTATGATGTATATCCTACTAACGGGACATTAAAAACGGTAATATCTTAAGTTTCACAGAGTCATGGCTGAACAACGACATGAAAAACATACAGCTATTGGGTTTTATGTTGCATCGGCTAGATAGAACAGATGCCTCCGGTAAGACAAGGGGTGGGGGTCTGTGTATATTTATAAACAACAGCTGGTGCACAAAATCTAATAGTAAGGAAGTCTCAAGGTTTTGCTCGCCTGAGGTAGACTATCTCATGATAAGCTGTAGACCACACTATTTACCAAGAGAGTTTTCATATATATTCTTTGTAGTTGTCTAATTACCACCACAAATGGATGCTGGCACTAAGACTGCACTCAATGAGCTGTATACAGCCATGTGCAAACTGGAAAATGTTCATCCAGAGGCGGCGCTCCTAGTGGCCTGGGACTTTAATGCAGGGAAACTTAAATCTGTTTAACCTCATTTCTACCAGCATGTTAAATGTGCAACCAGAGGGGGAAAAAAACCTCTCAAGCACCTTGACTCAACACACAGAGACGTGTACAAAGCTCTCTCTCACCCTTCATTGGCTAATCTGACCATAATTATATCTTCCTGATTCCTGCTTGCAAGCAAAAACTAAAGCAGGAAGCACCAGTGACATGGTCAATAAAGAAGTGGTCAGATGACGTAGATGCAACATTCAGGTCAACATTCAGACGGATTACCAGGGCGTGAACTCCAAACATGTGCTGGCCAAATGGCAAGTGCCTTCATTGACATTTTCAACCTGTCCCTGACTCAGTCTGTAATACCAACATGTTTCATGCAGACCACCATAGTCCCTGTGCCCAAGAACACTAAGGTAACCTGTCTAAATGATTATCTGTAGCCATGAAGTGCTTTGAAAAGATGGTCATGGCTCACATCAGCACCATTATCCCAGAAACCTAGACCCACTCCATTTTGTATATCGCCTCAACAGTTCCACAGATGATGCAATCTTTATTGCACTCCATACTGCCCTTTCCCACCTGGACAAAAGGACACTAACACTAACAATATCTCCAAGGTGGCATAGCAGTTCAGACGTCTTTTGTCCTCGTCTTGTCGTGTCCTGTATATATATATATTTACAACTTTTTCACGTACATTTTATTTTTATTTTCCATCAACTCATCTTCAAAACACTCTCCTGCAACCCGCCTCACCAATGTATATTTATAAAAAAGTATTATTTACCTCAGATCTGTAATCCTCCAAGAAGCTAGCCAGAAACTCCAAGAAGCTAGCCTGAAACTAGCCAGAAGCTAATCCAGAAGCTAGTTCAGAAGCTAGTTAGCTCCTTTACTGGCAAATCGTTAATATTCAGCTAACCACGGTTTGTGGTCATCAGCTATCCTTTAGCTCGAAAATCTATCGCCAGTTCTGTACGGCGCAGCGCGGCTCGGAACGGAACATACCGGACCAATTTTTCTCTCCATGTCCCTGGACATTCATACCCGGATCTCACAGCTAGCTAGCTGCTATCCGTGTGACCATCGGCCTTCGTCGATTCCGGAGCAAACATAAATTATTCCGGAGCTAGCAAGCTCCGTCAATCACTCCTGAGTTCCATCAATCACACCTGGGCTGCAGTCACCTATCCGGACCCGTTTTACTGCCTTCGCGGAGCCCCACCGGGCCTTCACAACTGGACTGCCGACGTTATCTACCCGAAGGAGTTATTCGGCCGGCTCCTCCGTCGCGACGTTACCTGAACGCCCATCTGCGGCCTGCTAACCGTTAGCTGTCTTACCGGCTGCTATCTGAATAGACAATCGGACAATTTTTTTATTATTATTATTTTTTAATTATTTTTTAAAATATTATTATTATCTTTTCTTCTTGGGCCTCTATAACTATATCTATTGTTTTTATTTTTGTTGTTGTTGTGTGATTTGGATTAATCCCCTCTACCACACGGAACGGGTAAGGGGTGGCTAACAGACCTCCATCCTATGCTAGCTTGCTACCGATGCCCTGGCTAGCTGTCTAAATCACCAACCAACCTCTCCACTCACCGGACCCTTTTGATCACTCGACTAAGCATGCCTATCCTTAATGTCAATATGTCTTGTCCATTTCTGTTCTGGTTAGTGTTTATTGGCTTATTTCACTGTAGAGCCTCTAGTCCTGCTCACTACACCTTATCCAACCTATTAGTTCCACCACCCACACATGCAATGACATCTCCTGGTTTCAACGATGTTTCTAGAGACAATATCTCTCTCTTCATCACTCAATACCTAGGTTTACCTCCACTGTATTCACATCCTACCATACATTTGTCTGTACATTATACCTTGATGCTATTTTATCGCCCCCAGAAACCTCCTTTTACTCTATGTTCCAGACGTTCTAGACGACCAATTCTCATAGCTTTTAGCCGTACCCTTATTCTACTCCTCCTATGTTCCTCTGGCGATGTAGAGGTGAATCCAGGCCCTGCAGTGCCTAGCTCCACTCCTATTCCCCAGGCGCTCTCTTTTGACGACTTCTGTAACCGTAATAGCCTTGGTTTCATGCATGTTAACATTAGAAGCCTCCTCCCTAAGTTTGTTCTATTCACTGCTTTAGCACACTCTGCCAACCCGGATGTTCTAGCTGTGTCTGAATCCTGGCTTAGGAAGACCACCAAAAATTCTGAAGTTTTAATTCCAAACTACAACATTTTCAGACAAGATAGAACTGCCAAAGGGGGCGGTGTTGCAATCTACTGCAAAGATAGCCTGCAGAGTTCTGTCCTACTATCCAGGTCTGTACCCAAACAATTTGAACTTCTACTTTTAAAAATCCACCTCTCTAAAAACAAGTCTCTCACCGTTGCCGCCTGCTATAGACCACCCTCTGCCCCCAGCTGTGCTCTGGACACCATATGTGAACTGATTGCCCCCCATCTATCTTCAGAGTTCGTGCTGCTAGGCGACCTAAACTGGAACATGCTTAACACCCCAGCCATCCTACAATCTAAACTTGATGCCCTCAATCTCACACAAATAATCAATGAACCTACCAGGTACCTCCCCAAAACCTTAAACACGGGCACCCTCATAGATATCATCCTAACCAACTTCCCCTCTAAATACACCTCTGCTGTCTTCAACCAAGATCTCAGCGATCACTGCCTCATTGCCTGCATCCGTAATGGGTCAGCGGTCAAACGACCTCCACTCATCACTGTAAAACGCTCCCTGAAACACTTCTGCGAGCAGGCCTTTCTAATCGACCTGGCCGGGGTATCCTGGAAGGATATTGATCTCATCCCGTCAGTAGAGGATGCCTGGATATTTTTTAAAAATGCCTTCCTAACCATCTTAAATAAACATGCCCCATTCAAGAAATTTAGAACCAGGAACAGATATAGCCCTTGGTTCTCCCCAGACCTGACTGCCCTTAACCAACACAAAAACATCCTATGGCGTTCTGCATTAGCATCGAACAGCCCCCGTGATATGCAGCTGTTCAGGGAAGCTAGAAATCATTATACACAGGCAGTTAGAAAAGCCAAGGCTAGCTTTTTCAAGCAGAAATTTGCTTCCTGCAACACTAACTCAAAAAAGTTCTGGGACACTGTAAAGTCCATGGAGAATAAGAACACCTCCTCCCAGCTGCCCACTGCACTGAAGATAGGAAACACTGTCACCACTGATAAATCCACCATAATTGAGAATTTCAATAAGCATTTTTCTACGGCTGGCCATGCTTTCCACCTGGCTACTCCTACCCCGGACAACAGCACTGCACCCCCAACAGCAACTCGCCCAAGCCTTCCCCATTTCTCCTTCTCCCAAATCCATTCAGCTGATGTTCTGAAAGAGCTGCAAAATCTGGACCCCTACAAATCAGCCGGGCTAGACAATCTGGACCCTTTCTTTCTAAAATTATCTGCCGAAATTGTTGCCACCCCTATTACTAGCCTGTTCAACCTCTCTTTCGTGTCGTCTGAGATTCCCAAAGATTGGAAAGCAGCTGCGGTCATCCCCCTCTTCAAAGGGGGGGACACTCTTGACCCAAACTGCTACAGACCTATATCTATCCTACCGTGCCTTTCTAAGGTCTTCGAAAGCCAAGTCAACAAACAGATTACCGACCATTTCGAAACTCACCATACCTTCTCTGCTATGCAATCTGGTTTCAGAGCTGGTCATGGGTGCACCTCAGCCACGCTCAAGGTCCTAAACGATATCTTAACCGCCATCGATAAGAAACATTACTGTGCAGCCGTATTCATTGATCTGGCCAAGGCTTTCGACTCTGTCAATCACCATATCCTCATCGGCAGACTCGACAGCCTTGGTTTCTCAAATGATTGCCTCGCCTGGTTCACCAACTACTTCTCTGATAGAGTTCAGTGTGTCAAGTCGGAGGGTCTGCTGTCCGGACCTCTGGCAGTCTCTATGGGGGTGCCACAGGGTTCAATTCTTGGACCGACTCTCTTCTCTGTATACATCAATGAGGTCGCTCTTGCTGCTGCTCTCTTGCTGCTGCTCCCTGATCCACCTCTACGCAGACGACACCATTCTGTATACTTCCGGCCCTTCTTTGGACACTGTGTTAACAACCCTCCAGGCAAGCTTCAATGCCATACAACTCTCCTTCCGTGGCCTCCAATTGCTCTTAAATACAAGTAAAACTAAATGCATGCTCTTCAACCGATCGCTACCTGCACCTACCCGCCTGTCCAACATCACTACTCTGGACGGCTCTGACTTAGAATACGTGGACAACTACAAATACTTAGGTGTCTGGTTAGACTGTAAACTCTCCTTCCAGACCCATATCAAACATCTCCAATCCAAAGTTAAATCTAGAATTGGCTTCCTATTTCGCAACAAAGCATCCTTCACTCATGCTGCCAAACATACCCTTGTAAAACTGACCATCCTACCAATCCTCGACTTTGGCGATGTCATTTACAAAATAGCCTCCAATACCCTACTCAACAAATTGGATGCAGTCTATCACAGTGCAATCCGTTTTATCACCAAAGCCCCATATACTACCCACCATTGCGACCTGTACGCTCTCGTTGGCTGGCCCTCGCTTCATACTCGTCGCCAAACCCACTGGCTCCATGTCATCTACAAGACCCTGCTAGGTAAAGTCCCCCCTTATCTCAGCTCGCTGGTCACCATAGCATCTCCCACCTGTAGCACACGCTCCAGCAGGTATATCTCTCTAGTCACCCCCAAGACCAATTCTTTCTTTGGCCGCCTCTCCTTCCAGTTCTCTGCTGCCAATGACTGGAACGAACTACAAAAATCTCTGAAACTGGAAACACTTATCTCCCTCACTAGCTTTAAGCACCAACTGTCAGAGCAGCTCACAGATTACTGCACCTGTACATAGCCCACCTATAATTTAGCCCAAACAACTACCTCTTTCCCAACTGTATTTAATTTTTATTTATTTATTTATTTTGCTCCTTTGCACCCCATTATTTTTTTATTTCTACTTTGCACATTCTTCCATTGCAAAACTACCATTCCAGTATTTTACTTGCTATATTGTATTTACTTTGCCATCATGGCCTTTTTTTGCCTTTACCTCCCTTCTCACCTCATTTGCTCACATTGTATATAGACTTGTTTATACTGCATTATTGACTGTATGTTTGTTTTTACTCCATGTGTAACTCTGTGTCGTTTTATCTGTCGAACTGCTTTGCTTTATCTTGGCCAGGTCGCAATTGTAAATGAGAACTTGTTCTCAACTTGCCTACCTGGTTAAATAAAGGTAAAATAAAAAAATAAAAATAAAAAACACCTATGTGAGAATGCTATTCATTGACTACAGCTCAGTGTTCAACACCTTAGTGCCCTCAAAGCTCATCACTAAGCTAAGGTCCCTGGGACTAAACACCTCCCTCTTCAAGTGGATTCTGGACTTCCTGACGGGCCGTCCCCAGGTGGTAAGGGTAGGTAAGAACACATCCGCCACGCTGATCCTCAACACGGGGGCCTCTCAGGGGTGCTTGCTCAGTGCCTGTTCACTAATGACTTCATGGTCAGGCACGACTCCAAGACCATCATTAAGTTTTGCAGGTGACACAACAGTGGTAGGCCTGATCATCAACAACGATGAGACAGCCTTTAGGGAGGAGGTCAGAGACCTGGCCGTGTGGTGCCATTATAACAACCTCTCCCTCAACGTGATCAAGGCAAAGGAGGTGATTGCAGATTACAGGAAAAGGAGGACCGAGCACGCCCCCATTCTCATCGATGGGGCTGTAGTGGAGCAGGTTGAGAGTTTCAAGTTCCTTGGTGTACACATCACCAACAAGCTATCATGGTCCAAACACACCAAGACGGTCATTAAGAGGGCACGGCAAAGCCTATTCCCCCTCAAGAGACTGAAAAGGTTTGGCATGGGTCCTCAGATCCTCAAAAAGTTCTACAGCTGTACCATCGAGAGCATCCTAACTGGTTGCATCATGCCTGGTATGGCAACTGCTAGGCCTCTGACCGCAAGGCATTACAGAGGGTAGTGTGTCTGACCCAGTACATCACTGGGGCTTGCTTCTGTTGTTTTTCAGATGCTCTTTAATTCCTTGTTTTTTGTTATTTTAAATTTTTTACTTATATATTTTACTTAACACTTATTTTTCTTAAAACTGTGTTGTTGGTTAAGAGCTTGTAAGTAAACATTTCACTTTAAGGTCTACACTTGTATTCGGCGCATTTGCCAAATGCAACTTGATGTGATTTGATTTGATTTGAAATACTTTGCATGTTACCTCCTCTCCCCTCAATTTCTCTCCTCTCATCCAACCTCCCTCCTCTCTTCCCCCTCCCTCTCACTTCTCTCTCTCCCCTCTCTCTCTCTCCTCTCCTCTCTCTCTCTCCTCTCTTCCCCCTCTCTCCTCTCTTCCCCCTCCATTTCTTTTCTCCTTCCCCCTCCTTCCTTTCATCCCTCTCTTTCTTTTTCTCTCTCTTCCTTTCTCTCTCTCTCTCTATCTCTCTGCTAGAGAGATATTTTCTCATGATATAGAAGACTCAATAGAGACTCAATAGAGACTCAATAGAGAGAAGTTAAAATAGAAACAAGTATACATTGAAACTAAAGTGTTCTTTATTCAATCAGTGTGTCTATGTTTTGTAACTGAAGCAAGTGTTTGATCATTTAAAGACAGAGATGTGTGCCAGACAATTCAACTGTCAACTTTTACCCTTGTGTTTTCCGACTTATGCAACATTCTTCTGATTTGAATACTGCTAGTTCAGCAGTGTGGTTTCCCGAGATGTCCTTGCGCAAGGGAAATGTACTGATTTCCATGTTCAACTCATGCATGGACCATTAGCTTCACCCCAGCAATAGCATAGCTAGCCACTGTGCTAAAACAGCTAACCATCTGGAAAGTATAAGGCTTGGCTTGAGTAGAGGGTCTTGCTCTTTCATGTACAGTAGCTTTTTAAAATCCACTGTATATATTTCAATGACACTACTTCACTGACACAGTTGATTTCTGTTAAAGGGAATTATCAGTCAACAAAAGAAATGTAAAAAAATAAATTATAATATTGATAATACATAATGGAAAAACAACATTTAATAATAATATATTTAATCCATGTAGCACTTTTCAATACAAGAAGATTCTCAACAACTCTATTTACCTAAATGATCCCTTGACTTCTGTGACACACCCAGAGTTTTACCTCACAGCTCCAGTCATTTGCATCAACAGCCTCAGCTGCTGGCCGTGTTTGTTTCTCCCTGTAGCTCAGCCACTTTGACTGTCTAATCAGAACACATTTGTTTCCTAAATGGCACCTTATTCCCTATTTAGTACACTACTTTTGACCGGGGCCCAAAGTGCTCTGGTTAAAACAGTGCACTGTATAGGGAATATGTTGCCATTTGGGACATCAGGGCATTTACCTTCAAATAAAGACCTCAAATGAACCTAAGCCACATAATCACATCAATTTAAATCATTGTTCCGAATTGACTTGTCATTAGGAATGATAATGTAAACATTTAAACATGCTGTTGAACCTATGACAGGAAAGGGTCTAGTGCATAAATAACATACCATAAAACATTATTGAAACATTACGTAGATGCAGTATAATAAGACAAAAGATAGATAATTAGATAATAACTAGATCATTTCATAGATAACTTCATTGTTTTCTATTAGACTTTTGTCTCATTCTACCATTTATGATTGAAATAATTTACTCTCTCAAGTTCTGTTATTTACCAATGTATTATTTGTATGTGTATACTTGTCATTTAAAATGATGATCATGACTTTGAATATCACTCCCTCAACGTGCTGTAAGACTCCATCGCGGCCAAAGTGTTCTGCCTGCTCGATGTCCTCAACATGTTACTCCTGGTGTTATGTGGGCTGGTGCAGCCCCTAATCTACCTGCACAGGAGTGGGAAACTACCCTGCTGCTTCAAGGGCCAGTGAGTGAGATGTGGCACAACCATAGAAATATAATTGGGCACACTCAAGATGGCCGCCAGTAGAGAGGAGAGATTGCTAACTAACCTAATCTAGCATTGGCACATTCATTGTCACGTCTGCTCCCATTTCCCCCCCTGGTGGTTGAAGGTGCCAGCCTGCCCTGCATCACGCACTCCTGTCATCCATTACGCACACCTGCCTTTCCTCATTACGTGCATCAGCGATATTGGACTCACCTGGACTCATTCATCACCTGTTATTAGCTCCCCTATATTTGTCAGTTCCCTGCTCTGTTCCCCGCTTCTGCATTTATTGTTTTTGTTTGTATTACTAGTTTGCTGACGCTGTTCCTGTCTCGTTCTATGTCCGTTCTTTATTAAATGTTTGGCTCCTCGAACTGCCTTCGTCTCTCCAGCGTCATTCCATGTGACATTCATCTAGCTAAACCCATAGACTTCAAGTTGAAAAAAGGGCTTATCTGACAAAAACTTTAACTATCCCTTTAAACACTCGCACACCTCATGCCTAATGTGGATCTAGCGTTCATCTGCTGATGAACAGTTTTTTTAGGGACCACCCGATGCAGACACAGTCTTGATTTCCATCTTGTTGATTTGTTAACAAAGTTGAATTCAGCTTGAAATCAACAAGGAAGTTCACCATGTCATTGGATTTAGTTTTACAAAATAAATAAAAAGGAAGCCAAAAAAGCCCCTATGTGATTCGTTTTTGCAAATCCAATCAGTTTTCCACGTTGATTCAACTTCATTAGAATGATTTTCTGGGTTGAAATGACGTGGAAACAACATTGATTCAACCAGTCGTTGCCCAGTGGACATGTACTGGTTGAATACATACTTGACAACGCTAAACAGTGTGTGGAACTAAGAGATAATTCCTCGATACTTTAGGTAGTGAATATATGACTGGCACATGGTTCATGGTTCAGAATGGCAGGCACACTAACCTGCTTTACCTAAGCTTAACACTTAACCTAACCTTAACCACTAACCTTAGCCCTAAAGTTGAC
Organism: Oncorhynchus kisutch; assembly: GCF_002021735.2. Classification (NCBI taxonomy): domain Eukaryota; kingdom Metazoa; phylum Chordata; class Actinopteri; order Salmoniformes; family Salmonidae; genus Oncorhynchus; species Oncorhynchus kisutch. Next base: position 59,194 of record NW_022263349.1, read on the forward strand.
CAATTATAACCTCTGTTCCTGTGTGGCTGAGTTGGTAAAGCAGTTAACCTGCAATGCTGTCGCTCGGGTCCCATGGGCAACGAGTATAAACAAAAACTTCTGGACTCACTGCTGTAATCTGTCTGGAAAAGAGTGTCTATGAATGTATTTATTTATGTCTGTTTTTTTGTTGTGTTTTTTAAGGCCACGTCACATGGTTAGGAAGTCTCCTATCCCTAGCTACTGTGTAGCTGCTGTCACTTAAGCCTTGTTCACATTGGCAGTTTGAAGTGACTCAAATCCACCTTTTTTGCATATCCAATTTTAAACTGTTAATTTTCCAGCAGACTGAATGGCCAAAAAGCAGTTATATTTAGGCCACATTTTAGACCACCATCATAGGTGTTTGCACTCCATACTGCCCTTTTTAAAATCAGATACAAATCTGATTCCTGGCCATGCAACTTGTGTCTGAATGATCAAGGTGTTAATTTTGTCCAGGTGTGAAAGGGCGGTGTGGAGTGCGATTGATATTGCGTCATCTGTGGATCTGTTGGGGAGGTAGTGCTAATTGGAGTGGGACTAGGGTGTCCTGGAGGATGCTGTAGACCAGACTTTCAAAACACTTCAAGGCTACCGATGTGAGTGCCACGGGGGCAGTAATCATTTAGGCAGGTTACCTTTGCTTCATTGGGCACAGGGACTATGGTGGTCTGTTTGAAACATGTACTGTAGGTATTTCAGACTCGGTCAGGGAGAGGTTGAAAATGTCAGTGAAGACACTTGAAAGTTGGACTGCACATGCTTTGAGTACACGTCCTGGTAATCCGTATGGCCCAGCGGCTTTGTGAATGTTGACCTTTTTAAAGGCTTTGTTCACATTGGCTACCGAGAGCATTATCCCAGTCATGCAGGACAGCTGGTGCTCTCGTGCATGCTTCAGTGTTGCTTGCCTGGAAGCGAGCATAAAGGCATTTAGCTCGTCTGGTAGGCTCACGTCACTGGGCAGCTCATGTCTGGGTTTCCCTTTGCGGTTCGTAATAGTTTTCAAGCCCTGCCACATTCGATGAGCGTCAGAGATTCAACTACTACTACATTCCAGTGTAGTAGGATTCAAGAGACGGTGTAGTAATCCTGTATTGACGCTTTGCTTGTTAAAGGATCGTCTGAGGGCATAGTGGGATTTGTTCTAAGCGTCCGGATTAGTCTCCTGCTCCTTGAAAGCGGCAGCTCTAGCCTTTAGCTTGAGGCGGATGTTGCCTGTAATCCATGGCTTCTGGTTGGGATATGTACGTACAGTCACTGTGGGGATGACGTCATCGATGCACTTATTGATGAAGCCGATGACTGAGGTGGTGTATTCCTCAATGCCATTGGATGAATCCCCAGAACCTATTCCACTCTGTGCAAAACTAGCTTTGGAAACAGTTTACAAACAAATTAGTGAAATGTGCTTCAAAGCTGAACAGCTACATAGCTAACTAGTTGACTGCTGTGAGTAGCCAAAAATGACTTGTTTTGAAAGATGGATCCTTTGATGCTTTAAAAGTTGTCTTACGCCACGCTTTTGGACATTCAAAGCAACTGGGAAACATCCATGACAGGAAATTGTTATCACTTTAGCTTGAAACATAACTTCTTAGTGGTAGGAAACAGGGCACCAATCTGATAGGAAACTGCACACACACACACCTGTGGTTACTATGACAAGTAGCATAGAAATGTCAGCAAATGACTGCAGTCTGATCGCACAGAAGTACAATTTGGTCACTTGTAATTTGCTGTTTGAACAGTCAGTGTTCCAAAACACATTTGAAAAACAAAACTGATTTGATTATTAAAAGTGTAAACAAGGTTTTACAAAACCCCCTCAATCAATCATAAGACTGCTTATTGCCATTAGGTCCTGTCAAACAATCATTTGCATAGGTGTAATGACCTGCTGCACCTGTTTGTGACTCACAGGTGTTCAAGCTGGGCCAGATAGACCTGACTTATGTTCAGGACACACCAAATAGAACATGTTTTGAATGAGGTTCAAATCAAATTGTGTTGATCACATACACGTGTTTAGCAGATGTTATTGAGAGTGTAGCGAAATGCTTGTGTTTCTAGTTCCGTCGTTGCAATAATATCTAACAAGTAATATTTAAGCCTTTTTGCCACAACTTTGGAAGTATGCGTGGGGTCATTGTCCATTTGGAAGATCCATTTCCGACCAAGCTTTAACTTCCTGACTGATGTCTTGAGATGTTGCTTCAATATATCCACATAATTTCCCTGCCTCATGATGCCATCTATGTTGTGATGTGCACCAGTCCCTCCTGCAGCAAAGCACCCCACAACACGATGCTGCCACCCCATGCTTCACGGTTGGAATTATGTTCTTCAGCTTGCAAGCCTCCCTTTTTCCTCCAAACATAATGATGGTCTTAATGGCCAAACAGTTCTATTTTTGTTTCATCAGACCAGATGACATTTCTCCAAAAAGTATGATCTTTGTCGCCATGTGCAGTTGCAAACCGTAGTCTGGCTTTTTTCTGGCGGTTCTTCCTTGCTGAGCGGCCTTTCAGGTTATGTCGATATGGGACTTGTTTTACTGTATGCCGGTATGACGGCTGCGTGGTACAACGGTGGTTCATACTTGTGTACTATTTTTTCTACAGATGAACGTGGTACCTTCAGATATTTTTGAAATTGCTTCCCAAGGATAAACCAGAGTTGCGGAGTTCCACCATTTTTTTCTGAGGTCTGGTTGATTTATTTGGATTTTCCAATGATTTTATACAAAGAGC
>NW_022263350.1:0-61954 GCF_002021735.2 Oncorhynchus kisutch
TGGGTCAGGGTCAGGGTCTTGGGTCGGGTCTTGGGTCTTGGGTCAGGGTCTGGGTCTTGGTCTTGGGTCTTGTCTGGTTCCTGGGTCTTAGTCCTGGGTCTTGTCTGGGTCCTGGGTCCTGGGTCTGGGTCTGGGTCCTGGGTCTTGGGTCTGGGTCCTGGGTCTGGGTCTGGGTCTGGGTCTTGGGTCCTGGGTTGGGTCTGGGTCTGGGTCCTGGGTCTGGGTGGGTCTTGGGTCCTGGGTCTGGGTCTGGTTCTGGGTCTTGGGTCCTGGGTCTGGGTTGGGTCCTGGGTCTGGGTCTGGGTCTTGGGTCCTGGGTCTGGGTCTGGGTCTTGGTCCTGGGTCCTGGGTCTTGGGTCCTGGGTCTTGTCTGGGTCCTGGGTCTGGGTCTGGGTCCTGGGTCTTGGGTCTGGGTCTTGGGTCTGGGTCTTGGGTCTGGGTCTTGGTGTGGGTCTTGTCTGGTCCTGGGTCCTGGGTTGGGTCTTGGGTCCTGGGTCTGGGTCTTGTCTGGGTCTTGGTCTTGTCTGGGTCTGGGGTCTGGGTCTTGGGTGGGTCTGGTCTTGTCTGGGTCTTGGGTCTGGGGGTCTTGGGTCCTGGGTCTGGGTCTGGGTCTTGTCTGGGTCTGGGTCTGGGTCTGGGTCTTGGGTCCTGGGTCTGGGTCTTGGGTCTTGTCTTGTCTGGGTCCTGGGTCTGGGTCCTGGGTCTTGTCTGGGTCCTGGGTCTGGGTCTGGGTCTTGTCTGGGTCTGGGTCTTGGGTCAGGGTCTGGGTCTTGTCTTGGGTCTTGACTGGGTCCTGGGTCTGGGTCTGGGTCCTGGGTCTTGGGTCTTGTCTGGTCCTGGGTCTGGGTCCTGGGTCCTGGTCTGGGTCCTGGGTCTTGGGTCCTGGGTTGGGTCTTGGGTCCTGGGTCTTGGGTTGGGTCTGGGTCTTGGGTCTTGGGTCCTGGGTCCTGGGTCTGGGTCTTGGGGTACGGTATGGGTCTGGGTCGTCTGGGTCCTGGGTCTGGGTCTGGGTCTTGACTGGGTCTGGGTCTGGGTCTTGGGTATGGGTCTTGGGTCTGGGTCTTTGTCTTGGGTCTTGTCTTGGGTCCGGGTATGGGTCTTGGTGGGTATGGGTCTAGGGTCTTGGTCCTGGGTCTTGGGTCTTGGTTGGGTCTGGGTCTTGGTCTTGGGTCTTGGTCTGGGTCTTGTCTGGGTCTGGGTCTTGGGTCTGGGTCCTGGGTCTGGGTCTGGGTCCTGGGTCTGTTGGGTCTTGGGTCTGGGTCTTGTCTGGGTCCTGGGGTCTTGGGTCTGGGTCTTGGTATGGGTCTTGTCTGGGTCCTGGGTCCTGGGTCTGGGTCTTGGGTCCTGGGTCTTGTCTGGGTCCTGGGTCTGGGTCTGGGTCTTGGGTCTGGGTATGGGTCTGGGTCTTGGGTCCTGGGTCTGGGTCCTGGGTCCTGGGTCTGGTCTTGGGTCTGGGTCTGGGTCTGGTCTTGGGTCTGGGGTATGGGTCTTGGGTCTGGGTCCTGGGTCTGGGTCCTTGGTCATGGGTCCTGTGGTCCTGGGTCGGGTCCCTATTGGGGGTCCTGGTCTGGGTTCCTGGGTTCCTTGGGTCCTGGGCTCCTGGGTCTTGTGTCCTGGGTCTTGGGTCTGGGTCCTGGGTCTTTGGGTCTTGGGTCCTGGGTCCTGGGTCTGGTACTTGGGGTACTGGGGTCCTGGGTCTTGTCTGGGTACTGGGTCTGGGGTCTGGGTCTTGACTGGGGTTCTGGGTCTGGGTCTTGGGTTCCTGGGGTTCTTGGGTCTGGGTCTTTGTCGTTGGGTCCTGTGCTTGGGTCCTGGTCTTGGGTCTTGGGTCCTGGGTCTAGGGTTCCTTGGGTCCTGGGTCTTGGGTCTTCGGTCTTGGGGTCTGGGTCTTGCGTCTGGGTCCTTTTGGTCTTGGGTCTTTTTGTCCTGGGTCCTGGGTCTTGGGGTCTTCCGGTGGGTCCTGGGTCCTGGGTCTTGGGTCCGGGTTCTTGTCTGGGTCTTGGGTCCTGGGTCTTGTCTGGGTCCTGGGTCTGGGTCTGGGTCTTGGTATTGGGTCTTGTCTGGGTCCTGGGTCCTGGGTCTGGGTCTTGGGTCCTGGGTCTTGTCTGGGTCCTGGGTCTGGGTCTGGGTCTTGGGTCCTGGGTCTGGGTCTGGGTCTTGGGTCCTGGGTCTGGGTTCCTGGGTCCTGGGTCTGGGTCTTGGGTCCTGGGTCTGGGTCTGGGTCTTGGGTCTGGGTCTTGGTATTGGGTCTTGTCTGGGTCTTGGGTCCTGGGTCTGGGTCTGGGTCTTGGGTCTTGGGTCTGGGTCTTGGTCTTGGGTCTTGTCTGGGTCCTGGGTCCTGGGTCTGGGTCTGGGTCTTGGTCTTGTCTGGGTCCTGGGTCCTGGGTCTTGGGTCCTGGGTCTGGGTCCTGGGTCTTGTCTGGGTCCTGGGTCTGGGTCTGGGTCTTGGGTCCTGGGTCTGGGTCTTGGGTCTTTGTCTTGTCTGGGTCCTGGGTCTGGGTCCTGGGTCTTGTCTGGGTCCTGGGTCTGGGTCTGGGTCTTGTCTGGGTCTGGGTCTTGGGTCCAGGGTCCTGGGTCTTTGTCTTGGGTCTTGACTGGGTCCTGGGTCTGGGTCTTGGGTCCTGGGTCTTGGGTCTTGTCTGGGTCCTGGGTCTGGGTCCTGGGTCCTGGGTCTGGGTCCTTGGGTCTTGGGTCCTGGGTCTGGGTCTTGGGTCCTGGGTCTTGGGTCTGGGTCTGGGTCTTGGGTCTTGGGTCCTGGGTCCTGGGTCTGGGTCTTGGGTACTGGGTCCTGGGTCTTGTCTGGGTCCTGGGTCTGGGTCTGGGTCTTGACTGGGTCTGGGTCTGGGTCTTGGGTCCTGGGTCTTGGGTCCTGGGTCTTTGTCTTGGGTCTTGTCTTGGGTCCTGGGTCTTGGGTCTTGGGTCCTGGGTCTAGGGTCTTGGGTCCTGGGTCTTGGGTCTTGGTCTTGGGTCTGGGTCTTCGTCTTGGGTCTTGGTCTTGGGTCTTGTCTGGGTCCTGGGTCTTGGGTCTGGGTCCTGGGTCCTGGGTCTTGGGTCCTGGGTCTTGTCTGGGTCTTGGGTCCTGGGTCTTGTCTGGGTCCTGGGTCTTGGGTCTGGGTCTTGGTCTTGGGTCTTGTCTGGGTCCTGGGTCCTGGGTCTGGGTCTTGGGTCCTGGGTCTTGTCTGGGTCCTGGGTCTGGGTCTGGGTCTTGGGTCCTGGGTCTGGGTCTGGGTCTTGGGTCCTGGGTCTGGGTCCTGGGTCCTGGGTCTGGGTCTTGGGTCCTGGGTCTGGGTCTGGGTCTGGGTCTTGGGTCTGGGTCTTGGTCTTGGGTCTTGTCTGGGTCTTGGGTCCTGGGTCTGGGTCTGGGTCTTGGGTCTTGGGTCTGGGTCTTGGTCTTGGGTCTTGTCTGGGTCCTGGGTCCTGGGTCTGGGTCTTGGGTCCTGGGTCTTGTCTGGGTCCTGGGTCTGGGTCTGGGTCTTGGGTCCTGGGTCTGGGTCTGGGTCTTGGGTCCTGGGTCTGGGTCTGGGTCCTGGGTCCTGGGTCTGGGTCTTGGGTCCTGGGTCTGGGTCTGGGTCTGGGTCTTGGGTCTGGGTCTTGGTCTTGTCTGGGTCTTGGGTCCTGGGTCCTGGGTCCTGGGTCTTGTCTGAGTCTGGGTCTTGGGTCTGGGTCTTGGGTCTTGGGTCCTGGGTCTTGTCTGGGTCTTGGGTCCTGGGTCTTGTCTGGGTCCTGGGTCTTGTCTGGGTCCTGGGTCTGGGTCCTGGGTCCTGGTTCTGGGTCCTGGGTCTTGGGTCTGGGTCTTGTCTGGGTCTGGGCCTGGGTCTTGGGTCTTGGGCCTGGGTCTTGGGTCTGGGTCTTGGGTCCTGGGTCTTTGTCTTGGGTCCTGGTCTTGTCTGGGTCCTGGGTCTGGGTCTTGGGTCTGGGTCCTGGGTCTTGCCTGGGTCCTGGGTCTTGGGTCTTGTCTGGGTCTTGGGTCCTGGGTCTTGGGTCCTGGGTCTGATGGGTCCTGGGTCCTGGGTCCTGGGTCTTGGGTCCTGGGTCTGGGGTCCTGGGTCTTTGTCTTGGGTCCTGGTCTTGTCTGGGTCCTGGGTCTGGGTCTTGGGTCTGGGTCCTGGGTCTTGTCTGGGTCCTGGGTCTTGGGTCTTGTCTGGGTCTTGGGTCCTGGGTCTTGGGTCCTGGGTCTGGGTCTTGGGTCCTGGGTCCTGGGTCCTGGGTCTTGGGTCCTGGGTCTGGGTCTGGGTCTGGGTCTTGGGTCCTGGGTCCTGGGTCTGGGTCTTGGGTCCTGGGTCTGGGTCATGTCTGGGTCTGGGTCTTGGGTCCTGGGTCTGGGTCTTGGTCTTGGGTCTGGGTCCTGGGTCCTGGGTCCTGGGTCTTGGGTCCTGGGTCTTGTCTGGGTCTTGGGTCCTGGGTCTTGTCCTGGGTCTTGGGTCCTGGGTCTGGGTCTGGGTCTGGGTCTTGGGTCCTGGGTCTGGGTCTGGGTCTGGGTCCTGGGTCCTGGGTCTTGGGTCTGGGTCTGGGTCTGGGTCCTGGGTCCTGGGTCTGGGTCTTGGGTCCTGGGTCTTGTCTGGGTCTTGGGTCCTGGGTCTTGTCCTGGGTCTTGGGTCCTGGGTCTGGGTCTGGGTCTGGGTCTTGGGTCCTGGGTCTGGGTCTGGGTCTGGGTCCTGGGTCCTGGGTCTTGGGTCTGGGTCTGGGTCTGGGTCCTGGGTCCTGGGTCTGGGTCTTGTGTCCTGGTCCTGGGTCCTGGGTCTGGGTCTGGGTCTTGGGTCTTGGGTCTCGGGTCTTGGGTCATGGGTCTTGGGTCATGGGTCTTGGGTCTTGGGTCATGGGTCCTGGGTCTTGGGTCCTGGGTCTGGGTCTTGGGTCCTGGGTCTTGGGTCTGGGTCTTGGTGTTGGTCTTGTCTGGTCCTGGGTCCTGGGTCTGGGTCTTGGGTCCTGGGTCTGGGTCTTGTCTGGGTCTTGGTCTTGTCTGGGTCTTGGGTCCTGGGTCTTGGGTCTGGGTCTTGGGTCCTGGGTCTTGGGTCCTGGGTCTGGGTCCTGGGTCTTGTCTGGGTCCTGGGTCTGGGTCTGGGTCTTGGGTCCTGGGTCTGGGTCTTGGGTCTTTGTCTTGTCTGGGTCTTGGGTCCTGGGTCTTGGGTCTGGGTCTTGGGTCCTGGGTCTTGGGTCCTGGGTCTGGGTCCTGGGTCTTGTCTGGGTCCTGGGTCTGGGTCCTGGGTCTTGTCTGGGTCCTGGGTCTGGGTCTGGGTCTTGGGTCCTGGGTCTGGGTCTTGGGTCTTTGTCTTGTCTGGGTCCTGGGTCTGGGTCCTGGGTCTTGTCTGGGTCCTGGGTCTGGGTCCTGGGTCTTTGTCTTGGGTCTTGACTGGGTCCTGGGTCTGGGTCTTGGGTCCTGGGTCTTGGGTCTTGTCTGGGTCCTGGGTCTGGGTCCTGGGTCCTGGGTCTGGGTCCTGGGTCTTGGGTCCTGGGTCTGGGTCTTGGGTCCTGGGTCCTGGGTCTGTCTGGGTCTGGGTCTGGCTGGTCCTGGGTCTTGGGTCCTGGGTCCTGGGTCTGGGTCTTGGGTACTGGGTCCTGGGTCTTGTCTGGGTCCTGGGTCTGGGTCTGGGTCTTGTCTGGGTCTGGGTCTGGGTCTGGGTCTTGGGTCCTGGGTCTTTGTCTTGGGTCCTGGGTCTTTGTCTTGGGTCCTGGGTCTTGGGTCTTGGGTCCTGGGTCTAGGGTCTTGGGTCCTGGGTCTTGGTCTTGGGTCTGGGTCTTCGTCTTGGGTCTTGGTCTTGGGTCTTGTCTGGGTCCTGGGTCTTGGGTCTGGGTCCTGGGTCCTAGGTCTTGGGTCCTGGGTCTTGTCTGGGTCTTGGGTCCTGGGTCTTGTCTGGGTCTTGGGTCTGGGTCTTGGTCTTGGGTCTTGTCTGGGTCCTGGGTCCTGGGTCTGGGTCTTGGGTCCTGGGTCTTGTCTGGGTCCTGGGTCTGGGTCTGGGTCTTGGGTCCTGGGTCTGGGTCTGGGTCTTGGGTCCTGGGTCTGGGTCCTGGGTCCTGGGTCTGGGTCTTGGGTCCTGGGTCTGGGTCTGGGTCTTGGGTCCTGGGTCTTGGGTCTGGGTCTGGGTCTGGGTCTTGGTCTTGTCTGGGTCTTGGGTCCTGGGTCTGGGTCTGGGTCTTGGGTCTTTGGGTCCTGGATCCTGGGTCTGGGTCCTGGGTCTTGGGTCCTGGGTCTGGGTCTTGGGTCCTGGGTCTTGTCTGGGTCCTGGGTCTTGTCTGGGTCCTGGGTCTGGGTCCTGGGTCCTGGTTCTGGGTCCTGGGTCTTGGGTCTGGGTCTTGTCTGGGTCTGGGCCTGGGTCTTGGGTCTTGGGCCTGGGTCTTGGGTCTGGGTCTTGGGTCCTGGGTCTTTGTCTTGGGTCCTGGTCTTGTCTGGGTCCTGGGTCTGGGTCCTGGGTCTGTCTGGGTCCTGGGTCTTGGGTCTTGTCTGGGTCTTGGGTCCTGGGTCTTGGGTCCTGGGTCTTTGTCTTGTCTGGGTCCTGGGTCTTGGGTCTTGTCTGGGTCTTGGGTCCTGGGTCTGGGTCTTGGGTCCTGGGTCTTGGGTCAGGACCCAGACAAGACCAGGACCCAAGACAAAGTCCCAGGACCCAAGACCCAGACCCAAGACCCAGGCCCAAGACCCAAGACCCAGACCCAGACCCAGACAAGACCCAGACCCAGACCCAGGACCCAGACAAGACCCAGGACCAGTACCCAAGACCCAGACCCAGGACCCAAGACCCAGACCCAGACCCAGGACCCAGACAAGACCCAGGACCCAAGACCCAGGACCCAAAGACCCAGGACCCAGACCCAGACCCAAGACCCAGGACCCAAGACCCAGGACCCAAGACCCAGACCCAGGACCCAGACCCAGGACCCAGACAAGACCCAAGACCCAGGACCCAAGAACCAGACCCAGGACCCAGACAAGACCCAAGACAAAGACCCAGGACCCAAGACCCAGGACCCAAGACCCAGGACCCAAGACCCAGGACCCAAGACCAAGACCCAGACCCAAGACCCAGACCCAAGACCCAGGACCCAAGACCCAGACAAGACCAAGACCCAGACAAGACCCAGACCCAAGACCCAGACCCAGGACCCAGGACCAGACAAGACCAACACCAAGACCCAGACCCAAGACCCAGGACCCAAGACCCAGGACCCAAGACCCAGACCCAGGACCCAAGACCCAGGACCCAAGACCCAGACAAGACCCAGGACCCAAGACCCAGGACCCAAGACCCAGACCCAGGACCCAGGACCCAGACCCAGACCCAGGACCCAGACAAGACCCAGGACCCAAGACCCAGACCCAAGACCCAGGACCCAAGACCCAGACCCAGGACCCAAGACCCAGGACCCAAGACCCAGACCCAGGACCCAGACAAGACCCAGGACCCAAGACCCAGGACCCAAGACCCAGGACCCAAGACCCAGACCCAGGACCCAGGACCCAGACCCAGACCCAGGACCCAAGACCCAGACCCAAGACAAGACCCAGGACCCAAGACCCAGGACCCAAGACCAGGACCCAGTACCCAAGACCCAGACCCAGGACCCAAGACCCAGACCCAGACCCAGGACCCAGACAAGACCCAGGACCCAAGACCCAGGACCCAAGACCCAGGACCCAGACCCAGACCCAAGACCCAGGACCCAAGACCCAGACCCAGGACCCAAGACCCAGGACCCAGACCCAGGACCCAGTACCCAGACCCAGGACCCAGACAAGACCCAAGACCCAGGACCCAAGACCCAGACCCAGACCCAGACAAGGACCCAGACCCAGACCCAGGACCCAGACAAGACCCAGGACCCAGACCCAGGACCCAGACAAGACAAAGACCCAAGACCCAGACCCAGGACCCAGGACCCAGACCCAGGACCCAAGACCCAGACCCAGACCCAGGACCCAAGACCCAGGACCCAAGACCCAGGACCCAAGACCCAGGACCCAAGACCCAGGACCCAGACCCAGACCCAGGACCCAAGACCCAGACCCAGGACCCAAGACCAGGACCAGACCCAGGACCCAGACCCAGGACCCAGACCCAGACCCAGGACCCAGACAAGACCCAAGACCCAGGACCCAAGACCCAGACCCAGACCCAGACAAGACCCAGACCCAGACCCAGGACCCAGACAAGACCCAGGACCCAGACCCAGGACCCAGACAAGACAAAGACCCAAGACCCAGACCCAGGACCCAAGACCCAGACCCAGACCCAGGACCCAGACAAGACCCAGGACCCAGGACCCAGACCCAGGACCCAAGACCCAGGACCCAAGACCCAGACAAGACCAAGACCCAGACCCAAGACCCAGGACCCAAGACCCAGACAAGACCAAGACCAAGACCCAGACAAGACCCAGACCCAGGACCCAAGACCCAGACCCAGGACCCAGGACCAGACAAGACCAACACCAAGACCCAGACCCAAGACCCAGGACCCAAGACCCAGACCCAGGACCCAAGACCCAGGACCCAAGACCCAGACCCAGGACCCAGACAAGACCCAGGACCCAAGACCCAGGACCCAAGACCCAGACCCAGGACCCAGGACCCAGACCCAGACCCAGGACCCAAGACCCAGAACCAGACCCAGACCCAGGACCCAAGACCCAGACCCAGACCCAGGACCCAAGACCCAAGACCAAGACCCAGACCCAGGACCCAAGACCCAGACCCAGACCCAGACATGACCCAGACCCAGGACCCAAGACCCAGGACCCAAGACCCAGGACCCAGACCCAAGACCCAGGACCCAAGACCCAGACCCAGGACCCAAGGCCCAGACCCAGGACCCAGAAAAGACCCAGGACCCAAGACCCAGGACCCAAGACCCAGGACCAAGGACCCAGACCCAGACCCAAGACCCAGGACCCAAGACCCAGACCCAGGACCCAAGACCCAAGACCCAGACCCAGAACCCAAGACCCAGACCCAGACCCAGGACCCAGACAAGACCCAGACCAGACCAAGACCAAGACCAGACCAAGAACAAGAACAAGAACAAGAACAAGACCAAGTCCCAGACCAAGAACAAGACCAAGAGCAGACGGCAGGGTAGCCTAGTGGTTAGAGCACTGGACTAGTAACCGAAAGGTTGCAAGTTCAAACCCCTGAGCTGACAAGGTACAAATCTGTCATTCTGCCCCTGAACAGGCAGTTGACCCACAGTTGACCAGGACCCAAGACCCAGGACACCAGACCCAGGACCCAAGACCCAGACCCAGGACCCAGACAAGACCCAAGACCCAGACAAGACCCAGGACCAGACAAGACCAAGACCCAGGACCAGACAAGACCAAGACCCAGACCCAAGACCCAGGACCCAGACAAGACCCAGGACCCAAGACCCAGGAACTAAGACCCAGGAACCAGACAAGACCCAAGACCAAGACCAATTACTAGTCCAGCGCTCTAACCACTAGGCTACCCTTCCGCCTGGTTTTGGTCTTGTTCTTGGTCTTAGTCTGGGTCTTGGTCTTGGTCTGGGTCATGGGTTCGATCCCCGTACTGGCTAATATGTACATTTTGAGTGTCAAAATTGTGAGTCACATGCATGTAAATTGTCAATGGTGCCACATAATTAAGTTTAGTGAATTGCAGAAATATCTCAGTTGGGAGAGCGTTAGACTGAAGATCTAATGGTCTCTGGTTCAATCCCGGTTTTTGGCATTTGTATTTGTTCTTTCTTTATGCTCTGGCTTCAAGGAAACTATCCTCAGCTTTGTTGTGGTCCTCAATGGTGTGTGCCACGCTGCTCCTCGGAAAGTAAGTAATGTCTTGCTTTTTCATCTGACATTTTGACATCAGTGTGACAGGAAAGTTGCTAGTCATTGTTACATGACAGTAGGTTGTCGTAAGACAAGGCTGCATGAAGTGCGAACTTGAGCTTTCTTGGATCCACAAAAAAATGTGTTTTTGGGGAATGCGGGCATCGATCCCAATACCTATAGCATGCTAAAAATTGATCAAATTCCCCAGCTGTTTGGAATTTCTGCAAGAAGCAACCAAGAGTGTCCAGTCTTGTCAGGCTATGCTCTTGGTTGACTTGTTAGTTTATGTGCCAGCACTTGCAGAGGCTCAGTGCATCTCAACAATTGCACCCAATAGCTAGTGGCCGGTTAGCTCAGTTGGTTAGAGTCTGATGCTAGTAATGCAAAGGTCATGGTTTCGATCCCCGTACTGGCTAATATGTACATTTTGAGTGTCAAAATTGTGAGTCACATGCATGTAAATTGTCAATGGTGCCACATAATTAAGTTTAGTGAATTGCAGAAATATCTCAGTTGGGAGAGCGTTAGACTGAAAATTTAAAAGTCCCTGGTTCGATCCCGGTTTTCGGGATTTGTATTTGTTCTTTCTTTATGCTCTGGCTTCAAGGAAACTATCCACAGCTTTGTTTGTGGATCTCAATGGTGTGTGTCACGCTGCTCCTCTGAAAGTAAGTAATGCTTTGCTTTTTCATCTGACATTTTGACATCAGTGTGACAGGAAAGTTGCTTGTCATTGTGACATGACAGTAGGTTGTCGTAAGACAAGGCTGCATGAAGTGTGAACTGAAGATTTCTTGGATCCACCAAAAAAATGTGTTTTTGGGGAATGCGGGCATCGACCCCAATACCTATAGCATGCTACCAATTGATCAAATTCCCCAGCTGTTTGGAATTTCCGCAAGAAGCAACCAAGAGTGTCCAGTCTTGTCAGGCAATGCTCTTGGTTGACTTGTTAGTTTACGCGCCAGCACTTGCAGAGGCTTGGTGCATCTCAACAATTGCGTGCAATAGCTAGTGAGCGGTTAGCTCAGTAGGTTAGAGTGTGGTGCTAATAATGCCAAGGTCATGGATTCGATCCCCGTACTGGCTAATATGTAGATTTTGAGTGTCAAAATTCTGAGTCACATGCATGTAAATTGTCAATGGTGCCTGGCGCGTAAACTAACAAGTCAACCAAGAGCATAGCCTGACAAGACTGGACACTCTTGGTTGCTTCTTGCGGAAATTCCAAACTGCTGGGGAATTAGGTCAAATGCTTTGCATGCGTGAGGTAGTGGGATCGATGCCCGCATTCTCCAAAAGCACATTGTTTTATGGATCCAAGAAAACTGTAGTTCACACTTCATGCAGCTTTGTCTTACGGACAACCTACTGTCATGTAACAATGACAAGCAACTTTCCTGTCACACTGATGTCAAAATGTCTTGGTGTGGTCTGAGTCTTGGGTCTTTTGTTTGGTGGGTCTTTTGTTTGGTGGATCTTTTGTTTGGTGGGTCTTTTGTTTTGTTTGGTGGATCTTTTGTTTTGTTGGTCTTTTGTTTGGTGGGTCTTTTGTTTGACCCAGACAAGTCCCAGACACCAAGACCTTGTCAGCTTGGGGGATTGAACTTGCAACCTTTCAATTACTAGTCCAGCGCTCTAACCACTAGGCTACCCTTCCGCCTGCTTTTGGTCTTGGTCTTGTCTTGTCTTGGTCTTGTTCTTGGTCTGGTCTTGTTCTTGGTCTTAGTCTGGGTCTTGGTCTTGGTCTGGGTCATGGGTTCGATCCCCGTACTGGCTAATATGTACATTTTGAGTGTCAAAATTGTGAGTCACATGCATGTAAATTGTCAATGGTGCCACATAATTAAGTTTAGTGAATTGCAGAAATATCTCAGTTGGGAGAGTGTTAGACTGAAGATCTAATGGTCTCTGGTTCATTCCCGGTTTTCGGGATTTGTATTGGTTCTTTCTTTATGCTCTGGCTTCAAGGAAACTATCCACAGCTTTCTTTGTGGATCTCAATGGTGTGTGTCACGCTGCTCCTTTGAAAGTAAGTAATGCTTTGCTTTTTTCATCTGACATTTTGACATCAGTGTGACAGGAAAGTTGCTTGTCATTGTGACATGACAGTAGGTTGTCGTAAGACAAGGCTGCATGAAGTGCGAACTTGAGCTTTCTTGGATCCACAAAAAATGTGTTTTTGGGGAATGCGGGCATCGATCCCAATACCTATAGCATGCTAACAATTGATCAAATTCCCCAGCTGTTTGGAATTTCTGCAAGAAGCAACCAAGAGTGTCCAGTCTTGTCAGGCTATGCTCTTGGTTGACTTGTTAGTTTATGTGCCAGCACTTGCAGAGGCTCAGTGCATCTCAACAATTGCACCCAATAGCTAGTGGCCGGTTAGCTCAGTTGGTTAGAGTCTGATGCTAGTAATGCAAAGGTCATGGTTTCGATCCCCGTACTGGCTAATATGTACATTTTGAGTGTCAAAATTGTGAGTCACATGCATGTAAATTGTCAATGGTGCCACATAATTAAGTTTAGTGAATTGCAGAAATATCTCAGTTGGGAGAGCGTTAGACTGAAAATTTAAAAGTCCCTGGTTCGATCCTGGTTTTCGGGATTTGTATTTGTTCTTCTTTATGCTCTGGCTTCAAGGAAACTATCCACAGCTTTGTTTGTGGATCTCAATGGTGTGTGTCACGCTGCTCCTTTGAAAGTAAGTAATGCTTTGCTTTTTCATCTGACATTTTGACATCAGTGTGACAGGAAAGTTGCTTGTCATTGTGACATGACAGTAGGTTGTCGTAAGACAAGGCTGCATGAAGTGTGAACTGAAGATTTCTTGGATCCACCAAAAAAATGTGTTTTTGGGGAATGCGGGCATCGACCCCAATACCTATAGCATGCTACCAATTGATCAAATTCCCCAGCTGTTTTGGAATTTCCGCAAGAAGCAACCAAGAGTGTCCAGTCTTGTCAGGCAATGCTCTTGGTTGACTTGTTAGTTTACGCGCCAGCACTTGCAGAGGCTTGGTGCATCTCAACAATTGCGTGCAATAGCTAGTGAGCGGTTAGCTCAGTAGGTTAGAGTGTGGTGCTAATAATGCCAGGTCATGGATTCGATCCCCGTACTGGCTAATATGTAGATTTTGAGTGTCAAAATTCTGAGTCACATGCATGTAAATTGTCAATGGTGCCTGGCGCGTAAACTAACAAGTCAACCAAGAGCATAGCCTGACAAGACTGGACACTCTTGGTTGCTTCTTGCGGAAATTCCAAACTGCTGGGGAATTAGGTCAAATGCTTTGCATGCGTGAGGTAGTGGGATCGATGCCCGCATTCTCCAAAAGCACATTGTTTTATGGATCCAAGAAAACTGTAGTTCACACTTCATGCAGCTTTGTCTTACGACAACCTACTGTCATGTAACAATGACAAGCAACTTTCCTGTCACACTGATGTCAAAATGTCTTGGTGTGGTCTGAGTCTTGGGTCTTTTGTTTGGTGGTCTTTTGTTTGGTGGATCTTTTGTTTGGTGGGTCTTTGGTTTGGTGGGTCTTTTGTTTGGTGGATCTTTTGTTTGGTGGGTCTTTTGTTTGGTGGGTCTTTTGTTTTGTTGGTCTTTTGTTTGATGGGTCTTTTGTTTGGTGGGTCTTTTGTTTGACCCAGACAAGTCCAGACACCAAGACCTTGTCAGCTTGGGGGATTGAACTTGCAACCTTTCAATTACTAGTCCAGCGCTCTAACCACTAGGCTACCCTTCCGCCTGGTTTTGGTCTTGGTCTTGTCTTGCCTTGGTCTTGTTCTTGGTCTGGTCTTGTTCTTGGTCTTAGTCTGGGTCTTGGTCTTGGTCTGGGTCATGGGTTCGATCCCCGTACTGGCTAATATGTACATTTTGAGTGTCAAAATTGTGAGTCACATGCATGTAAATTGTCAATGGTGCCACATAATTAAGTTTAGTGAATTGCAGAAATATCTCAGTTGGGAGAGTGTTAGACTGAAGATCTAATGGTCTCTGGTTCAATCCCGGTTTTTGGCATTTGTTTTTGTTCTTTCTATATGCTCTGGCTTCAAGGAAACTATCCCCAGCTTTGTTGTGGTCCTCAATGGTGTGTGTCACACTGCTCCTCGGAAAGTAAGTAATGTCTTGCTTTTTTCATCTGACATTTTGACATCAGTGTGACAGGAAAGTTGCTAGTCATTGTTACATGACAGTAGGTTGTCGTAAGACAAGGCTGCATGAAGTGTGAACTGGAGCTTTCTTGGATGCACAAAAAAAATTGTTTTTGGGGAATGCGGGCATCGATCCCAATACCTATAGCATGCTACCAATTGATCAAATTCCCCAGCTGTTTGGAATTTCTGCAAGAAGCAACCAAGAGTGTCCAGTCTTGTCAGGCTATGCTCTTGGTTGACTTGTTAGTTTACGTGCCAGCACTTGCAGAGGCTCAGTGCATCTCAACAATTGCACCCAATAGCTAGTGGCCGGTTAGCTCAGTTGGTTAGAGTCTGATGCTAGTAATGCAAAGGTCATGGGTTCGATCCCTGTACTGGCTAATATGTACATTTTGAGTGTCAAAATTGTGAGTCACATGCATGTAAATTGTCAATGGTGCCACATAATTAAGTTAAGTGCATTGCTGAAATTGCTCAGTTGGGAGAGCGTTATACTGAAGATTTAAAAGTCCCTGGTTCGATCCAGGTTTTCGGGATTTGTATTTGTTCTTTATGCTCTGGCTTCAAGGAAACTATCCACAGCTTTCTTTGTGGATCTCAATGGTGTGTGTCACGCTGCTCCTTTGAAAGTAAGTAATGCTTTGCTTTTTCATCTGACATTTTGACATCAGTGTGACAGGAAAGTTGCTTGTCATTGTGACATGACAGTAGGTTGTCGTAAGACAAGGCTGCATGAAGTGCGAACTTGAGCTTTCTTGGATCCACAAAAAAATGTGTTTTTGGGGAATGCGGGCATCGATCCCAATACCTATAGCATGCTAACAATTGATCAAATTCCCCAGCTGTTTGGAATTTCTGCAAGAAGCAACCAAGAGTGTCCAGTCTTGTCAGGCTATGCTCTTGGTTGACTTGTTAGTTTTATGTGCCAGCACTTGCAGAGGCTCAGTGCATCTCAACAATTGCACCCAATAGCTAGTGGCCGGTTAGCTCAGTTGGTTAGAGTCTGATGCTAGTAATGCAAAGGTCATGGTTTCGATCCCCGTACTGGCTAATATGTACATTTTGAGTGTCAAAATTGTGAGTCACATGCATGTAAATTGTCAATGGTGCCACATAATTAAGTTTAGTGAATTGCAGAAATATCTCAGTTGGGAGAGCGTTAGACTGAAAATTTAAAAGTCCCTGGTTCGATCCTGGTTTTCGGGATTTGTATTGTTCTTTCTTTATGCTCTGGCTTCAAGGAAACTATCCACAGCTTTGTTTGTGGATCTCAATGGTGTGTGTCACGCTGCTCCTCTGAAAGTAAGTAATGCTTTGCTTTTTCATCTGACATTTTGACATCAGTGTGACAGGAAAGTTGCTTGTCATTGTGACATGACAGTAGGTTGTCGTAAGACAAGGCTGCATGAAGTGTGAACTGAAGATTTCTTGGATCCACCAAAAAAATGTGTTTTTGGGGAATGCGGGCATCGACCCCAATACCTATAGCATGCTACCAATTGATCAAATTCCCCAGCTGTTTGGAATTTCCGCAAGAAGCAACCAAGAGTGTCCAGTCTTGTCAGGCAATGCTCTTGGTTGACTTGTTAGTTTACGCGCCAGCCACTTGCAGAGGCTTGGTGCATCTCAACAATTGCGTGCAATAGCTAGTGAGCGGTTAGCTCAGTAGGTTAGAGTGTGGTGCTAATAATGCCAAGGTCATGGATTCGATCCCCGTACTGGCTAATATGTAGATTTTGAGTGTCAAAATCTGAGTCACATGCATGTAAATTGTCAATGGTGCCTGGCGCGTAAACTAACAAGTCAACCAAGAGCATATGCTGACAAGACTGGACACTCTTGGTTGCTTCTTGCGGAAATTCCAAACTGCTGGGGAAATTAGGTCAAATGCTTTGCATGCGTGAGGGGTAGTGGGATCGATGCCCGCATTCTCCAAAAGCACATTGTTTTATGGATCCAAGAAACTGTAGTTCACACTTCATGCAGCTTTGTCTTACGACAACCTACTGTCATGTAACAATGACAAGCAAACTTTCCTGTCACACTGATGTCAAATGTCTTGGTGTGGTCTGAGTCTTGGGTCTTTGTTTGGTGGGTCTTTTGTTTGGTGGATCTTTTGTTTGGTGGGTCTTGGTTTGGTGGGTCTTTTGTTTGGTGGGTCTTTTGTTTGGTGGGTCTTTGTTTGGTTTTGTGGGTCTTTTGTTTGTTGGTCTTTTGTTTGATGGGTCTTTTGTTGGTGGGTCTTTTGTTTGACCCAGACAAGTCCCAGACACCAAGACTTGTCAGCTTGGGGATTGAACTTGCAACCTTTCAATTACTAGTCCAGCGCTCTAACCACTAGGCTACCCTTCGCCTGGTTTTGGTCTGGTCTGTCTTGCCTTGGTCTGTTCTTGGTCTGGTCTTGTTCTTGGTCTTAGTCTGGGTCTTGGTCTTGGTCTGGGTCATGGGTTCGATCCCCGTACTGGCTATATGTACATTTGGAGTGTCAAAATTGTGAGTCACATGCATGTAAATTGTCAATGGTGCCACATATTAAGTTTAGTGAATTGCAGAAATATCTCAGTTGGGGGAGAGTGTTAGACTGAAGATCTAATGGTGTCTGGTTCAATCCCGGTTTTTGGCATTTGTTTTTGTTCTTTCTATATGCTCTGGCTTCAAGGAAACTATCCCCAGCTTTGTTGTGGTCCTCAATGGTGTGTGTCACACTGCTCCTCGGAAAGTAAGTAATGTCTTGCTTTTTCATCTGACATTTGACATCAGTGTGACAGGAAAGTTGCTAGTCATTGTTACATGACAGTAGGTTGTCGTAAGACAAGGCTGCATGAAGTGTGAACTGGAGCTTTCTTGGATGCACAAAAAAAATTGTTTTTTGGGGAATGCGGGCATCGATCCCAATACCTATAGCATGCTACCAATTGATCAAATTCCCCAGCTGTTTGGAATTTCTGCAAGAAGCAACCAAGAGTGTCCAGTCTTGTCAGGCTATGCTCTTGGTTGACTTGTTAGTTTACGTGCAGCACTTGCAGAGGCTCAGTGCATCTCAACAATTGCACCCAATAGCTAGTGGCCGGTTTAGCTCATTGGTTAGAGTCTGATGCTAGTAATGCAAAGGTCATGGGTTCGATCCCCGTACTGGCTAATATGTACATTTTGAGTGTCCAAATTGTGAGTCACATGCATGTAAATTGTCAATGGTGCCCACATAATTAAGTTAAGTGCATTGGCTGAAATTGCTCAGTTGGGGAGATCGTTATACTGAAGTTTAAAAGTCCCTGGTTCGATTCCAGGTTTTCGGGATTGTGTATTTGTTCTTTCTTTATGCTCTGGCTTCAAGGAAACTATCCACAGCTTTCTTTGTGGATCTCAATGGTGTGTGTCACGCTGCTCCTTTGAAAGTAAGTAATGCTTTGCTTTTCATCTGACATTTTGACATCAGTGTGACAGGAAAGTTGCTTGTCATTGTGACATGGACAGTAGGTTGTCGTAAGACAAGGCTGCATGAAGTGTGAACTGAAGATTTCTTGGATCCACAAAAAAAATGTGTTTTTGGGGAATGCGGGCATCGACCCCAATACCTATAGCATGCTACCAATTGATCAAATTCCCCAGCTGTTTGGAATTTCCGCAAGAAGCAACCAAGAGTGTCCAGTCTTGTCAGGCAATGCTCTTGGTTGACTTGTTAGTTTACGCGCCAGCACTTGCAGAGGCTTGGTGCATCTCAAACAATTGCGTGCAATAGCTAGTGAGCGGTTAGCTCAGTAGGTTAGAGTGTGGTGCTAATAATGCCAAGGTCATGGATTCGATTCCCCGTACTGGCTAATATGTCGATTTTGAGTGTCCAAAATTCTGAGTCACATGCATGTAAATTGTCAATGGTGCCTGGCGCGTAAACTAACAAGTCAAACAAGAGCATAGCTGACAAGACTGGACACTCTTGGTTGCTTCTTGCGGAAATTCCAAACTGCTGGGGAATTAGGTCAAATGCTTTGCATGCGTGAGGTAGTGGGATCGATGCCCGCATTCTCCAAAGCACATTGTTTTATGGATCCAAGAAAACTGTAGTTCACACTTCATGCAGCTTTGTCTTCCGACAACCTACTGTCATGTAACAATGACAAGCAACTTTCCTGTCACACTGATGTCAAAATGTCTTGGTGTGGTCTGAGTCTTGGGTCTTTTGTTTGGTGGATCTTTTGTTTGTGGTGTCTTTGTTTGGTGGGTCTTTTGTTTGGTGGGTCTTTTGTTTTGTTTGGTGGGTCTTTTGTTTGGTGGGTCTTTTGTTGACCCAGACAAGACCCAGACACCAAGACCTTGTCAGCTTGGGGGTTTGAACTTGCAACCTTCAATTACTAGTCCAGCGCTCTAACCACTAGGCTACCCTTCCGCCTGGGTTTTGGTCTTGGTCTTGTCTTGTCTTGTCTTGGTCTTGTTCTTGGTCTGGTCTTGTTCTTGGTCTTAGTCGGGTCTTGGTCTTGTCTTGGTCTGGGTCATGGGTTCGATCCCCGTACTGGCTAATATGTACATTTTGAGTGTCAAAATTGTGAGTCACATGCATGTAAATTGTCAATGGTGCCACATAATTAAGTTTAGTGAATTGCAGAAATATCTCAGTTGGGAGAGTGTTGACTGAAGATCTAATGGTCTCTGGTTCAATCCAGCGTTTTTTGGCATTTGTATTTGTTCTTTCTATATGCTCTGGCTTCAAGGAAACTATCCCCCAGCTTTGTTGTGGTCCTCAATGTGTGTGTGTCACGCTGCTCCTCGGAAAGTAAGTAATGTCTTGCTTTTTCATCTGACATTTTGACATCAGTGTGACAGGAAAGTTGCTAGTCATTGTTACATGACAGTAGGTTGTCGTAAGACAAGGCTGCATGAAGTGTGAACTGGAGCTTTCTTGGATCACAAAAAATGTGTTTTTGGGGAATGCGGGCATCGATCCCAATACCTCTAGCATGCTACCAATTGATCAAATTCCCCAGCTGTTTGGAATTTCTGCAAGAAGCAACCAAGAGTGTCCAGTCTTGTCAGGCTATGCTCTTGGTTGACTTGTTAGTTTACATGCCAGCACTTGCAGAGGCTCAGTGCATCTCAACAATTGCACCACATAGCTAGTGGCCGGTAGTCAGCTCCAGTTGGTATGAGGTCTGATGCTAGTAATGCAAAGTCATGGGGTTCGATCCCCGTACTGGCTAATATGTACATTTTGAGTGTCAAAATTGTGAGTCACATGCATGTAAATGGTCAATGGTGCCACATAATTAAGTTAAGTGCATTGCTGAAATTGC
Organism: Oncorhynchus kisutch; assembly: GCF_002021735.2. Taxonomy (NCBI): domain Eukaryota; kingdom Metazoa; phylum Chordata; class Actinopteri; order Salmoniformes; family Salmonidae; genus Oncorhynchus; species Oncorhynchus kisutch. The sequence goes on from NW_022263350.1 coordinate 19,230, forward strand.
TTCAGTTGGGAGAGCGTTAGACTGAGATTGAAAGTCCCTGGTTCGATCCCGGATTTCGGGATTTGTATTTCTTCTTTATGCTCTGGCTTCAAGGAAAACTATCCACAGCTTTGTTTGTGGATCTCAATGGTGTGTGTCACGCTGCTCCTCTGAAAGTAAGTAATGCTTGCTTTTTCATCTGACATTTTGACATCAGTGTGACAGGAAAGTTGCTGGTCATTGTGACATGACAGTAGGTTGTCGTCAGACAAGTGCTGCATGAAGTGTGAACTGGAAGCTTTCTTGGATCCACAAAAAAATGTGTTTTTTGGGGAATGCGGGCATCGACCCCAATACCTATAGCATGCTACCAATTGATCAAATTCCCCAGCTGTTTGGAATTTCCGCAAGAAGCAACCAAGAGTGTCCAGTCTTGTCAGGCAATGCTCTTGGTTGACTTGTTAGTTTACGCGCCAGCACTTGCAGAGGCTTGGTGCATCTCAACAATTGCGTGCAATAGCTAGTGAGCGGTTAGCTCAGTAGGTTAGAGTGTGTTGCTAATAATGCCAAGGTCATGGATTCGATCCCTGTACTGGCTAATATGTAGATTTTGAGTGTCAAAATTCTGAGTCACATGCATGTAAATTGTCAATGGTGCCTGGCGCGTAAACTAACAAGTCAACCAAGAGCATAGCCTGACAAGACTGGGCACTCTTGGTTGCTTCTTGCGGAAATTCCAAAACTGCTGGGGAATTAGGTCAAATGCTTTGCATGCGTGAGGTAGTGGGATCGATGCCCGCATTCTCCAAAAGCACATTGTTTTATGATCCAAGAAAACTGTCGTTCACACTTCATGCAGCTTTGTCTTACGACAACCTACTGTCATGTAACATGACAAGCAACTTTCCTGTCACACTGATGTCAAAATGTCTTGGTGTGGTCTGGGTCTTGGGTCTTTGTTTGGTGGGTCTTTTGTTTGGTGGGTCTTTGGTTTGGTGGGTCTTGGTTGGTGGGTCTTTGGTTTGGTGGTCTTTTGTTTGGCTGGGTCTTTTGTTTGACCCAGACAAGACCCAGACACAAGACCTTGTCAGCTTGGGGTTTGAACTTGCAACCTTTCAATTACTAGTCCAGCGCTCTAACCACTAGGCTACCCTTCCGCCTGGTTTTGGTCTTGGTCTTGTCTTGTCTTGGTCTTGTTCTTGGTCTGGTCTTGTTCTTGGTCTTAGTCTGGGTCTTGGTCTGGTCTTGGTCTGGGTCATGGGTTCGATCCCCGTACTGGCTAATATGTACATTTTGAGTGTCAAAATTGTGAGTCACATGCATGTAAATTGTCAATGGTGCCACATAATTAAGTTTAGTGAATTGCAGAAATATCTCAGTTGGGAGAGAGTGTTAGACTGAAGATCTAATGGTCTCTGGTTCAATCCCGGTTTTTGGCATTTGTATTTGTTCTTTCTATATGCTCTGGCTTCAAGGAAACTATCCCCAGCTTTGTTGTGGTCCTCAATGGTGTGTGCCACGCTGCTCCTTTCGGAAAGTAAGTAATGTCTTGCTTTTTCAATGACATTTTGACATCAGTCTGTGACAGGAAAGTGCTAGTCATTGTTACATGACAGTAGGTTGTCGTAATAGACAAGGCTGCATGAAGTGTGAACTGGAGCTTTCTTGGATCCACAAAAAAATGTGTTTTGGGGGAATGCGGGCCATCGATCCCCAATACCTTAAGCATGCTACCAATTGATCAAAATTCCCCAGCTGTTTGGAATTTCTGCAAGAAGCAACCAAGAGTGTCCAGTCTTGTAAGGCTATGCTCTCTGGTTGACTTGTAGTTTATGTGCCAGCACTTGCAGAGGCTCAGTGCATCTCAACAATTGCACCCAATAGCTAGTGGCCGGTTAGCTCAGTGGTTAGAGTCTGATGCTAGTAATGCAAGGTCATGGGTTCGATCCCCGTACTGGCTAATATGTACATTTTGAGTGTCAAAATTGTGAGTCACATGCAGTGTAAATTGTCAATGGTGCCACATAATTAAGTTTAAGTGCATTGCTGAAATATGCTCAGTTGGGAGAGCGTTAGACTGAAGATTTAAAAGTCCCTGGTTCGATCCTGGTTTTCGGGATTTGTATTTGTTCTTTCTTTATGCTCTGGCTTCCAAGGAAACTATCCACAGCCTTTGTTTGTGGATCTCAATGGTGTGTGTCACGCTGCTCCTCTGAAGTAAGTAATGCTTTGCTTTTTCATCTGACATTTTGACATCAGTGTGACAGGAAGTTGCTTGTCATTGTGACATGACAGTAGGTTGTCGTAAGACAAGGCTGCATGAAGTGTGTGAACTGAAGATTTCTTGGATCCACCAAAAAAATGTGTTTTTGGGGAATGCGGGCATCGACCCCAATACCTATAGCATGCTACCAATTGATCAAATTCCCCAGCTGTTTGGAATTTCCGCAAAGAAGCAACCAAGAGTGTCCAGTCTTGTCAGGCAATGCTCTTGGTTGACTTGTTAGTTTACGCGCCAGCACTTGCAGAGGCTTGGTGCATCTCAACAATTGCGTTGCAATAGCTAGTGAGCGGTTAGCTCAGTAGGTTAGAGTGTGGTGCTAATAATGCCAAGGTCATGGATTCGATCCCCGTACTGGCTAATATGTAGATTTTGAGTGTCAAAATTCTGAGTCACATGCATGTTAAATTGTCAATGGTGCCTGGCGCGGTAAATAACAAGTCAACCAAGAGCATAGCCTGACAAGACTGGACACTCTTGGTGCTTATTGCGGAAATTCCAAACTGCTGGGGAATTAGGTCAAATGCTTTGCATGCGTGAGGTAGTGGGATCGATGCCCGCATTCTCCAAAAGCACATTGTTTTATGGATCAAGAACACTGTAGTTCACACTTCATGCAGCTTTGTCTACGACAACCTACTGTCATGTAACAATGACAAGCAACTTTCCTGTCACACTGATGTCAAATGTCTTGGTGTGGTCTGAGTTCTTGGGTTCTTTGTTTGGTGGGTCTTTGGTTTGGTGGGTCTTTTGTTTGGTTTGGTGGGTCTTTTGTTTTGTTGGGTCTTTTGTTTTGTGGGTCTTTTGTTTGGTGGGTCTTTTGTTTTGACCCAGACAAGTCCCAGACACCAAGACCTTGTCAGCTTGGGGGATTTGAACTTGCAACCTTCAATTACTAGTCCAGCGCTAACCACTAGGCTACCTTCCGCCTGGGTTTTGGTCTTGGTCTTGTCTTGCCTTGGTCTTGTTCTTGGCTGGTCTTGTTCTTGGTCTTAGTCTGGGTCTTGGTCTTGGTCTGGGTCATGGGTGGTTCGACCCCGTACTGGCTAATATGTACATTTTGAGTGTCAAAATTGTGAGTCACATGCATGTAAATTGTCAATGGGCCACTAATTAAGTTTAGTGAATGCAGAAATATCTCAGTTGGGAGAGTGTTAGACTGAAGATCTAATGGTCTCTGGTTCAATCCCGGTTTTTTGGCATTTGTTTGTTCTTTCTATATGCTCTGGCTTCAAGGAAACTATCCCCAGCTTTGTGTTGTGGTCCTCAATGGTGTGGTGTCACACTGCTCCTCGGAAAGTAAGTAATGTCTTGATTTTTCATCTGACATTTTGACATCAGTGTGACAGGAAAGTTGCTAGTCATTGTTACATGACAGTAGGTTGTCGTAAGACAAGGCTGCATGAAGTGTGAACTGGAGCTTTCTTGGATGCACAAAAAAAATTGTGTTTGGGGAATGCGGGCATCGATCCCAATACCTATAGCATGCTACCAATTGATCAAATTCCCCAGCTGTTTGGAATTTCTGCAAGAAGCAACCAAGAGTGTCCAGTCTTGTCAGGCTATGCTCTTGGTTGACTTGTTAGTTTACGTGCCAGCACTTGCAGAGGCTCAGTGCATCTCAACAATTGCACCCAATAGCTAGTGGCCGGTTTAGCTCAGTTGGTTAGAGTCTGATGCTAGTAATGCAAAGGTCAGGGTTCGATCCCTGTACTGGCTAATATGTACATTTTGAGTGTCAAATTGTGAGTCACATGCATGTAATTGTCAATGGTGCACATAATTAAGTTAAGTGCATTGCTGAAATGCTCAGTTGGGGAGAGCGTTATACTGAAGATTTAAAAGTCCCTGGTTCGATCCGTTTTTCGGGATTGTATTTGTTCTTTCTTTTATGCTCTGGCTTCAAGGAAACTATCCACAGCTTTCTTTGTGGATCTCAATGGTGTGTGTCACGCTGCCTCCTTTGAAAGTAAGTAATGCTTTGCTTTTTCATCTGACATTTTGACATCAGTGTGACAGGAAAGTTGCTGTCATGTGTGACATGACAGTAGGTTGTCGTAAGACAAGGCTGCATGAAGTGCGAACTGAGCTTTCTTGGATCCACAAAAAATGTGTTTTTGGGGAATGCGGGCATCGATCCCAATACTAAGCATCTCAACCCAGATTGATCAAATTCCCCTAGCTGTTTGGAATTTCTGCAAGAAGCAACCAAGAGTGTCCAGTCTTGTTCAGGCTATGCTCTTGGTGACTTGTTAGTTTACGTGCCAGCACTTGCAGAGGCTTCAGTGCATCTCAACAATGCACCCCATAGCTAGTGGCCGGTTAGCTCAGTTGGTTAGAGTCTGATGCTAGTAATGCAAAGGTCCTGGGTTCGATCCCTGTACTGGCTAATATGTACATTTGAGTGTCAAAATTGTGAGTCACATGCATGTAAATTGTCAATGGTGCCACATTAATTAGTTAAGTGCATTGCTGAAATTGCTCAGTTGGGAGAGCGTTTATACTGAAGATTTAAAAGTCCCTGGTTCGATCCAGGTTTTCGGGATTTGTATTTGTTCTTTCTTTATGCTCTCGGCTTCAAGGAAACTATCCACAGCTTTCTTTGTGGATCTCAATGGTGTGTTGTCACGCTGCTCCTTTGAAAGTAAGTAATGCTTTGCTTTTTCATCTGACATTTTGACATCAGTGTGACAGGAAAGTTGCTTGTCATTGTGACATGACAGTAGGTTGTCGTAAGACAAGGCTTGCATGAAGTGCGAACTTGAGCTTTCTTGGATCCACAAAAATATGTGTTTTGGGGAATGCGGGCATCGATCCCAATACCTATAGCATGCTACCAATTGATCAAATTCCCCCAGCTGTTGGAATTTCTGCAAGAAGCAACCAAGAGTGTCCAGTCTTGTCAGGCTATGCTCTTGTTTGACTTGTAGTATTACGCGCCAGCACTTGCAGAGGCTTAGTGCATCTCAACCAAATGCGCCCAATAGCTAGTGTCCGGTTAGCTCCAGTTGGTTAGAGTCTGATGCTAATAATGCAAAGGTCATTGGGTTCGATCCCCGTACTGGCTAATATGTACATTTTGAGTGTCAAAATTGTGAGTCACATGCATGTAAATTGTCAATGGTGCCACATAATTAAGTTAAGTGCATTAGCTGAAATTGCTCAGTTGGGAGAGCGTTAGACCTGAAGATTTGAAAAGTCCCTGGTTCGATCCCGGTTTTCGGGATTTGTATTTGTTCTTTCTTTATGCTCTGGCTTCAAGGAAACTATCCACAGCTTTCTTTGTGGATCTCAATGGTTGTGTGTCACGCTGCTCCTTTGAAAGTAAGTAATGCTTTGCTTTTTTCATCTGACATTTTGACATCCGTGTGACAGGAAAGTTGCTTGTCTTGTGACATGACAGTAGGTTGTCGTAAGACAAGGCTGCATGAAGTGTGAACTGGAGCTTTCTTGGATCCACAAAAAATGTGTTTTTGGGGAATGCGGGCATCGATCCCAATACCTATAGCATGCTACCAATTGATCAAATTCCCCAGCTGTTGGAATTTCTGCAAGAAGCAAACCAAGAGTGTCCAGTCTTGTCAGGCTATGCTCTTGTGTTGACTGTTAGTTTACGCGCCAGCACTTGCATGTAGGCTTAGTGCATCTCAACCAAATGGCACCAATAGCTAGTGTCCGGTTAGCTCAGTTGGTTCGAGTCTGATGCTAATAATGCAAAGGTCTGGGTTCGATCCCCGTAATGGCTAATATGTACATTTTGAGTGTCAAAATTGTGGAGTCACATGCATGTAAATTGTCAATGGTGCCACATAATTAAGTTAAGTGCATTGCTGAAATAGCTCAGTTGGGAGAGCGTTAGACTGAAGATCTGAAAGTCCCTGGTTCGATCCCGGGTTTTCGGGGATTTGTATTTGTTCTTTCTTCATGCTCTGGCTTCAAGGAAACTATCCACAGCTTTGTTTGTGGACTCAATGGGTTTGTGTGTCACGCTGCTCCTCTGAAGTAAGTAATGCTTTGCTTTTTCATCTGACATTTTGACATCAGCTTCTGTGACAGGAAAGTTGCTTGTCATTGTGACATGACAGTAGGTTGTCGTAAGACAAGGCTGCATGAAGGTGTGAACTGAAGATTTCTTGGATCCACCAAAAAATGTGTTTTTGGGGAATGCGGGCATCGACCCCAATACCTATAGCATGCTACCAATTGATCAAATTCCCCAGCTGTTTGGAATTTCCGCAAGAAGCAACCAAGAGTGTCCAGTCTTGTCAGGCAATGCTCTTGGTTGACTTGTTAGTTTACGCGCCAGCACTTGCAGAGGCTTGGTGCATCTCAACAATTGCGTGCAATAGCTAGTGAGCGGTTAGCTCAGTAGGTTAGAGTGTGGTGCTAATAATGCCAAGGTCATGGATTCGATCCCCCGTACTGGCTAATATGTAGATTTTGAGTGTCAAAATTCTGAGTCACATGCATGTAAATTGTCAATGGTGCCTGGCGCGTAAACTAACAAGTCAACCAAGAGCATAGCCTGACAAGGACTGGACACTCTTGGTTGCTTCTTGCGGAAATTCCAAACTGCTGGGGAATTAGGTTCAAATGCTTTGCATGCGTGAGGTAGTGGGATCGATGCCCGCATTCTCCAAAAGCACATTGTTTTATGGATCCAAGAAAACTGTAGTTCACACTTCATGCAGCTTTGTCTACGACAACCTACTGTCATGTAACAATGACAAGCAACTTTCCTGTCACACTGATGTCAAAATGTCTTGGTGTGGTCTGAGTCTTGGGGTCTTTTGTTTGGTGGATCTTTTGTTTGGTGGGTCTTTGGTTTGGTGGGTCTTTTGTTTTGTTTGGTGGGTCTTTTGTTTTGTTGGTCTTTTGTTTGGTGGGTCTTTTGTTTGACCCAGACAAGTCCCAGACACCAAGACCTTGTCAGCTTGGGGATTTAACTTGCAACCTTTCATTACTAGTCCAGCGCTCTAACCACTAGGCTACCCTTCCGCCTGGTTTTGGTCTTGGTCTTGTCTTGTCTTGGTCTTGTTCTTGGTCTGGTCTTGTTCTTGGTCTTAGTCTGGGTCTTGGTCTGGGTCATGGGTTCGATCCCCGTACTGGCTAATATGTACATTTTGAGTGTCAAAATTGTGAGTCACATGCATGTAAATTGTCAATGGTGCCACATAATTAAGTTTAGTGAATTGCAGAAATATCTCAGTTGGGAGAGTGTTAGACTGAAGATCTAATGGTCTCTGGTTCATTCCCGGTTTTTGGCATTTGTTTTTGTTCTTTCTATATGCTCTGGCTTCAAGGAAACTATCCCCAGCTTTGTTGTGGTCCTCAATGGTGTGTGTCACACTGCTCCTCGGAAAGTAAGTAATGTCTTGCTTTTTCATCTGACATTTTGACATCAGTGTGACAGGAAAGTTGCTAGTCATTGTTACATGACAGTAGGTTGTCGTAAGACAAGGCTGCATGAAGTGTGAACTGGAGCTTTCTTGGATGCACAAAAAAAATAGTTTTTGGGGAATGCGGGCATCGATCCCAATACCTATAGCATGCTACCAATTGATCAAATTCCCCAGCTGTTTGGAATTTCTGCAAGAAGCAACCAAGAGTGTCCAGTCTTGTCAGGCTATGCTCTTGGTTGACTTGTTAGTTTACGTGCCAGCACTTGCAGAGGCTCAGTGCATCTCAACAATTGCACCCAATAGCTAGTGGCCGGTTAGCTCAGTTGGTTAGAGTCTGATGCTAGTAATGCAAAGGTCATGGGTTCGATCCCCGTACTGGCTAATATGTACATTTTGAGTGTCAAAATTGTGAGTCACATGCATGTAAATTGTCAATGGTGCCACATAATTATGTTAAGTGCATTGCTGAAATTGCTCAGTTGGGAGAGCGTTAGACTGAAGATTTAAAAGTCCCTGGTTCGATCCTGGTTTTCGGGATTTGTATTTGTTCTTTCTTTATGCTCTGGCTTCAAGGAAACTATCCACAGCTTTCTTTGTGGATCTCAATGGTGTGTGTCACGCTGCTCCTTTGAAAGTAAGTAATGCTTTGCTTTTCATCTGACATTTTGACATCAGTGTGACAGGAAAGTTGCTTGTCATTGTGACATGACACTAGGTTGTCGTAAGACAAGGCTGCATGAAGTGTGAACTGGAGCTTTCTTGGATCCACAAAAAAATGTGTTTTTGGGGAATGCGGGCATCGATCCCAATACCTATAGCATGCTACCAATTGATCAAATTCCCCAGCTGTTTGGAATTTCTGCAAGAAGCAACCAAGAGTGTCCAGTCTTGTCAGGCTATGCTCTTGGTTGACTTGTTAGTTTACGCGCCAGCACTTGCAGAGGCTCAGTGCATCTCAACCAAATGCGCCCAATAGCTAGTGTCCGGTTAGCTCAGTTGGTTAGAGTCTGATGCGAATAATGCAAAGGTCTTGGGTTCGATCCCCGTACTGGCTAATATGTACATTTTGAGTGTCAAAATTGTGAGTCACATGCATGTAAATTTTCAATGGTGCCACATAATTAAGTTAAGTGCATTGCTGAAATAGCTCAGTTGGGAGAGCGTTAGACTGAAGATCTGAAAGTCCCTGGTTCGATCCCGGTTTTGGGATTTGTATTTGTTCTTTCTTTATGCTCTGGCTTCAAGGAAACTATCCACAGCTTTGTTTGTGGATCTCAATGGTGTGTGTCACGCTGCTCCTCTGAAAGTAAGTAATGCTTTGCTTTTTCATCTGACATTTTGACATCAGTGTGACAGGAAAGTTGCTTGTCATTGTGACATGACACTAGGTTGTCGTAAGACAAGGCTGCATGAAGTGTGAACTGGAGCTTTCTTGGATCCACAAAAAAATGTGTTTTTGGGGAATGCGGGCATCGATCCCAATACCTATAGCATGCTACCAATTGATCAAATTCCCCAGCTGTTTGGAATTTCTGCAAGAAGCAACCAAGAGTGTCCAGTCTTGTCAGGCTATGCTCTTGGTTGACTTGTTAGTTTACGCGCCAGCACTTGCAGAGGCTCAGTGCATCTCAACCAAATGCGCCCAATAGCTAGTGTCCGGTTAGCTCAGTTGGTTAGAGTCTGATGCGAATAATGCAAAGGTCTTGGGTTCGATCCCCGTACTGGCTAATATGTACATTTTGAGTGTCAAAATTGTGAGTCACATGCATGTAAATTTTCAATGGTGCCACATAATTAAGTTAAGTGCATTGCTGAAATAGCTCAGTTGGGAGAGCGTTAGACTGAAGATCTGAAAGTCCCTGGTTCGATCCCGGTTTTTGGGATTTGTATTTGTTCTTTCTTTATGCTCTGGCTTCAAGGAAACTATCCACAGCTTTGTTTGTGGATCTCAATGGTGTGTGTCACGCTGCTCCTCTGAAAGTAAGTAATGCTTTGCTTTTTCATCTGACATTTTGACATCAGTGTGACAGGAAAGTTGCTTGTCATTGTGACATGACAGTAGGTTGTCGTAAGACAAGGCTGCATGAAGTGTGAACTGAAGATTTCTTGGATCCACCAAAAAAATGTGTTTTTGGGGAATGCGGGCATCGACCCCAATACCTATAGCATGCTACCAATTGATCAAATTCCCCAGCTGTTTGGAATTTCCGCAAGAAGCAACCAAGAGTGTCCAGTCTTGTCAGGCAATGCTCTTGGTTGACTTGTTAGTTTACGCGCCAGCACTTGCAGAGGCTTGGTGCATCTCAACAATTGCGTGCAATAGCTAGTGAGCGGTTAGCTCAGTAGGTTAGAGTGTGGTGCTAATAATGCCAAGGTCATGGATTCGATCCCCGTACTGGCTAATATGTAGATTTTGAGTGTCAAAATTCTGAGTCACATGCATGTAAATTGTCAATGGTGCCTGGCGCGTAAACTAACAAGTCAACCAAGAGCATAGCCTGACAAGACTGGACACTCTTGGTTGCTTCTTGCGGAAATTCCAAACTGCTGGGGAATTAGGTCAAATGCTTTGCATGCGTGAGGTAGTGGGATCGATGCCCGCATTCTCCAAAAGCACATTGTTTTATGGATCCAAGAAAACTGTAGTTCACACTTCATGCAGCTTTGTCTTACGACAACCTACTGTCATGTAACAATGACAAGCAACTTTCCTGTCACACTGATGTCAAAATGTCTTGGTGTGGTCTGAGTCTTGGGTCTTTTGTTTGGTGGGTCTTTTGTTTGGTGCGTCTTTTGTTTGGTGGGTCTTTTGTTTGGTGGGTCTTTGGTTTGGTGGGTCTTTTGTTTTGTTGGTCTTTTGTTTGGTGGGTCTTTTGTTTGACCCAGACAAGACCCAGACACCAAGACCTTGTCAGCTTGGGGGATTGAACTTGCAACCTTTCAATTACTAGTCCAGCGCTCTAACCACTAGGCTACCCTTCTGCCTGGTTTTGGTCTTGGTCTTGTCTTGTCTTGGTCTTGTTCTTGGTCTGGTCTTGTTCTTGGTCTTAGTCTGGGTCTTGGTCTTGGTCTGGGTCATGGGTTCGATCCCCGTACTGGCTAATATGTACATTTTGAGTGTCAAAATTGTGAGTCACATGCATGTAAATTGTCAATGGTGCCACATAATTAAGTTTAGTGAATTGCAGAAATATCTCAGTTGGGAGAGTGTTAGACTGAAGATCTAATGGTCTCTGGTTCAATCCCGGTTTTTGGCATTTGTTTTTGTTCTTTCTATATGCTCTGGCTTCAAGGAAACTATCCCCAGCTTTGTTGTGGTCCTCAATGGTGTGTGTCACACTGCTCCTCGGAAAGTAAGTAATGTCTTGCTTTTTCATCTGACATTTTGACATCAGTGTGACAGGAAAGTTGCTAGTCATTGTTACATGACAGTAGGTTGTCGTAAGACAAGGCTGCATGAAGTGTGAACTGGAGCTTTCTTGGATGCACAAAAAAAATTGTTTTTGGGGAATGCGGGCATCGATCCCAATACCTATAGCATGCTACCAATTGATCAAATTCCCCAGCTGTTTGGAATTTCTGCAAGAAGCAACCAAGAGTGTCCAGTCTTGTCAGGCTATGCTCTTGGTTGACTTGTTAGTTTACGTGCCAGCACTTGCAGAGGCTCAGTGCATCTCAACAATTGCACCCAATAGCTAGTGGCCGGTTAGCTCAGTTGGTTAGAGTCTGATGCTAGTAATGCAAAGGTCATGGGTTCGATCCCTGTACTGGCTAATATGTTTATTTTTTTTTATTTCACCTTTATTTAACCAGGTAGGCTAGTTGAGAACAAGTTCTCATTTGCAACTGCGACCTGGCCAAGATAAAGCATAGCAGTGTGAGCATACAACAAAGAGTTACACATGGAGTAAACAATTAACAAGTCAATAACACAGTAGAAAACGAAGGGGGGGTCTATATACAATGTGTGCAAAAGGCATGAGGAGGTAGGCAAATAATTACAATTTTGCAGATTAACACTGGAGTGATAAAAGATCAGATGGTCATGTACAGGTAGAGATATTGGTGTGCAGAAGAGCAGAAAAGTAAATAAATAAAAACAGTACGGGGATGAGGTAGGTGAAAAGGGTGGGCTATTTACCAATAGACTATGTACAGCTGCAGCGATCGGTTAGCTGCTCAGATAGCTGATGTTTGAAGTTGGTGAGGGAGATGAAAGTCTCCAACTTCAGCGATTTTTGCAATTCGTTCCAGTCACAGGCAGCAGAGTACTGGAACGAAAGGCGGCCAAATGAGGTGTTGGCTTTAGGGATGATCAGTGAGATACACCTGCTGGAGCGCGTGCTACGGATGGGTGTTGCCATCGTGACCAGTGAGCTGAGATAAGGCGGAGCTTTACCTAGCATAGACTTGTAGATGACCTGGAGCCAGTGGGTCTGGCGACGAATATGTAGCGAGGGCCAGCCGACTAGAGCATACAAGTCGCAGTGGTGGGTAGTATAAGGTGCTTTAGTGACAAAACGGATGGCACTGTGATAGACTGCATCCAGTTTGCTGAGTAGAGTGTTGGAAGCCATTTTGTAGATGACATCGCCGAAGTCGAGGATCGGTAGGATAGTCAGTTTTACTAGGGTAAGCTTGGCGGCTTGAGTGAAGGAGGCTTTGTTGCGGAATAGAAAGCCGACTCTTGATTTGATTTTCGATTAGAGATGTTTGATATGAGTCTGGAAGGAGAGTTTGCAGTCTAGCCAGACACCTAGGTACTTATAGACGTCCACATATTCTAGGTCGGAACCATCCAGGGTGGTGATGCTAGTCGGGCATGCAGGTGCAGGCAGCGACCGGTTGAAAAGCATGCATTTGGTTTTACTAGCGTTTAAGAGCAGTTGGAGGCCACGGAAGGAGTGTTGTATGGCATTGAAGCTTGTTTGGAGGTTAGATAGCACAGTGTCCAAAGACGGGCCGAAAGTATATAGAATGGTGTCGTCTGCGTAGAGGTGGATCAGGGAATCGCCCGCAGCAAGAGCAACATCATTGATATACACAGAGAAAAGAGTCGGCCCGAGAATTGAACCCTGTGGCACCCCCATAGAGACTGCCAGAGGACCGGACAGCATGCCCTCCGATTTGACACACTGAACTCTGTCTGCAAAGTAATTGGTGAACCAGGCAAGGCAGTCATCCGAAAAACCGAGGCTACTGAGTCTGCCGATAAGAATATGGTGATTGACAGAGTCGAAAGCCTTGGCAAAAGCCTTGGCAATATGTACATTTTGAGTGTCAAAATTGTGAGTCACATGCATGTAAATTGTCAATGGTGCCACATAATTAAGTTAAGTGCATTGCTGAAATTGCTCAGTTGGGAGAGCGTTAGACTGAAGATTTAAAAGTCCCTGGTTCGATCCAGGTTTTCGGGATTTGTATTGGTTCTTTCTTTATGCTCTGGCTTCAAGGAAACTATCCATAGCTTTCTTTGTGGATCTCAATGGTGTGTGTCACGCTGCTCCTTTGAAAGTAAGTAATGCTTTGCTTTTTCATCTGACATTTTGACATCAGTGTGACAGGAAAGTTGCTTGTCATTGTGACATGACAGTAGGTTGTCGTAAGACAAGGCTGCATGAAGTGCGAACTTGAGCTTTCTTGGATCCACAAAAAAATGTGTTTTTGGGGAATGCGGGCATCGATCCCAATACCTATAGCATGCTACCAATTGATCAAATTCCCCAGCTGTTTGGAATTTCTGCAAGAAGCAACCAAGAGTGTCCAGTCTTGTCAGGCTATGCTCTTGTTTGACTTGTTAGTTTACGCGCCAGCACTTGCAGAGGCTTAGTGCATCTCAACCAAATGCGCCCAATAGCTAGTTTCCGGTTAGCTCAGTTGGTTAGAGTCTGATGCTAATAATACAAAGGTCATGGGTTCGATCCCCGTACTGGCTAATATGTACATTTAGAGTGTCAAAATTGTGAGTCACATGCATGTAAATTGTCAATGGTGCCACATAATTAAGTTAAGTGCATTGCTGAAATTGCTCAGTTGGGAGAGCGTTAGACTGAAGATTTAAAAGTCCCTGGTTCGATCCCGGGATTTGGATTTGTTCTTTCTTTATGCTCTGGCTTCAAGGAAACTATCCACAGCTTTCTTTGTGGATCTCAATGGTGTGTGTCACGCTGCTCCTTTGAAAGTAAGTAATGCTTTGCTTTTTCATCTGACATTTTGACATCAGTGTGACAGGAAAGTTGCTTGTCATTGTGACATGACAGTAGGTTGTCGTAAGACAAGGCTGCATGAAGTGTGAACTGGAGCTTTCTTGGATCCACAAAAAAATGTGTTTTTGGGGAATGCGGGCATCGATCCCAATACCTATAGCATGCTACCAATTGATCAAATTCCCCAGCTGTTTGGAATTTCTGCAAGAAGCAACCAAGAGTGTCCAGTCTTGTCAGGCTATGCTCTTGGTTGACTTGTTAGTTTATGTGCCAGCACTTGCAGAGGCTCAGTGCATCTCAACAATTGCACCCAATAGCTAGTGGCCGGTTAGCTCAGTTGGTTAGAGTCTGATGCTAGTAATGCAAAGGTCATCGTACAACGAGAGATTGGTGATGTTCACGGATAGGTGTTTTTTTTTTCAACGGTTACAGATCCAGTTGCAGGGTGTTCTTACGAATCTTTTTAAAGTGTGCTTCGGAGCTCTGCGAGATTTCTGTGATTTTTTATGATTTTCTGAAATATCACACACTCCCTAAACCCTCCGTAAATAACTCAGTTCTTAACGTAAAGACTTAAAACTCAGGATTATGTAAAGGCATACCTCAATCAGGATATGAGTTTATTTATAGCTTCCTGTGCCAACCGGAAGTGCCTTAAATGGTGTCACAGTGGCATTTTCCAAGGGTTAAAAAGGTCAGATATTTTCAAAACTTCATATGTGTGATTAGGCAACCCCCATAAACTGTAAGGCAGTCATTTCTCCCAACAGATGTCAAAGAAAAGCTCTCTCTCACACACACACACACAGAAACACACACTCAGCAAGGATGGAGTGACAAAGTGCGGTGCTTAAAGACACACAAAGCCTACAATGGCATTTCCATATTCTCTAGGCCGTGCCGAGTTCAACAAGATGCCCCGCTTGACCGTAGCTCGCTCGGTCTAAGCACAGCGACCATTAGAAAAATGTGATTTGTTTTTGGGTGACAGTGAGAGAACCGTTAAGGTGAGAAGCACAATTCGACCTCAGGAACGTACCTGAGGTCCTCCCGATCCGTGCAAGCCTAACGTTGACCGTGTGGCATTAACCCTTAATAGTTAAAAGAAGGTGTTTACTTCAAAGAGTTTGCATTGACTTCTCTCCCCATAGGAATACATTGCCTGCACCCCTAAATTCAACCTGAAGCCTATGTGGGTTATGAATGCCTTATGAACCTGTCTTCTATGACAGTCCATCAGACCACTATGAGGTCTACCTGTGCCAATTCTAAGCTTCCTGAAGCAAACGGAAGTGGTTAAATTAACCCAAAAGGTGTTTTGATGTACATAACCTTCAAAGGTGAAAATGACTACATTCAACCCTGTGTAGATCGTAGATCAGTCAATTCTTAACTTAAAGACTTAAAACTCAGGATTATGTAAGTTTCTATGTCAATCAAGACATGTGTTTACTTATAGCTTCCTGTGCCAACCGGAAGTGCCTTTAATTGGGTCACACTGTCTGTTTTGAAGGGTTAGAAAAGTCACATCTCTCCAAAACTTCATATGTGTGACTAGGTAACCCTCCTAAACTGTAAATCAGTCATTTCTCCCAGCAGATGTCAAAGAAAAGCTCTCACACACACACACAGCAAGGATGGAGTGATAAAGTGCGGTGCTCAAAGACACAGAGAGCAGGCAATGGAATAAACATAATCTCTAGGCCGTGCCGAGTTCAACGAGATATCCCGCTTGACCGTAGCTCGCTCGGTCTAAGCGCAGCGACCATTAGAAAAGTAGGCCCAAAATGAAGCCTGCCCCACAACGTCATTTGCTTTTGGGTGACAGTGAGAGAACCGTTAGGGTGAGAAGCACAATTCGACCTCAGGTACGTTCCTAAGGTCCTCCCGATCCGTGCAAGCCTAACGTTGACCGTGTGGCATTAACCCTTAATAGTTAAAAGAGGGTGTTTACTTCAAAGAGTTTGCATTGACTTCTCTCCCCATAGGAATACATTGCCTGCACCCCTAAATTCAACCTGAAGCCTATGTGGGTTATGAATGTCGTATGAACCTGTCTTCGATGACAGTCCATCAGGCCACTACGAGGTCTACCTGTGTTGATTCTAAGCTTCCTGGACCAACCGGAAGTGGTTAAAATCACCCTAAAAGTGTTTATCCATACCCTGCCTGCAGTTTGATAGACATAGTGCATTCAACCCTGTGTAAATCAGTTAATTCTTAACGTAAGGACCTAAAACTCAGGATTCTGTAAAAGCATACCCCAGTGAGGATATGTGTTGATTTATAGCTTCCTGTACCAACCGGAAGTGTCATAATTGGTGTCTCTTGGGCTGTTTCGAGGGGTTAAAAAAGTCAGATCTTTCCAAAACTTCATATATGTGATTAGGCAACCCCCATGAACTGTAAATCAGTCATTTTTCCCATAAAATTTCAAAGGAAAAATAAATCACCCTAAAACACAACTTGGATGGAGGGACGTATTGGGGTGCGGAGAGACAGACAGTGACTGCAATAGTTAGCTTTGTTCGAGCTAAAAAAGAACCGTCAGACCTAGAGTTCCGAAACTTTAGAATCCTGTTCTAGACCTCCGGTCAATAGTGCGTGGTGAGTTACGTGGCTCTAGAAGGTTCTCGGACCGAGAAACAGCCTCGTACATTTGCAATGACTTCAATTCATTTTGACCGTTACGAAAATGACGACATTTAGAAAAGTCTCCGAGACGCAAGGCTAGGTGCATTGAAACCGGCTCGGCCCATAGAGACAGATCCCAACGTTTCTGTCCGATAGCTCATTCAAGGACCCCGTAGCAAGGCATGGAAAAAAGTGGATTTTCAGCACCAATTAGGGTTTTACTCGGGCACCGAAGGACCTATCGAGCCGAAACTCGGGATTCGGGGTCGCCTCACATAGGCCTACACATAATGTCCGACCTGGACCCGCAGCTAGAACGTAACTATGTGTTTTACGTTTTTATTATGTTTTAAACCGAAGGCGCTGTGAATTATGGGCCTGCTCTGACATATGTGATAGTTGGCTTCTAAATGAGTAGGAAAAAGTGGGTTTGGTGTCAATTGATATCAGTTTGGTGTCATAATGACATCTAATTGACTGATGGACACTGACTTGCTAGTTGACTTTTGTACATTTGCAATGTGTTTAAACGGAGAGGGACCATCACCAAAATGGCATTCTGAAATCAACACAAAAAATGGCATCACCACAGTCTCCAGACTGTGCCGAGTTCAACGAGACGCCCCGCTTGACCGTAGCTCGTTCTGAGTGCAGCGACTTTGAAAAAAAGAAGGCCCAAAATGCATTTAACGGTCATTCTGATTTTAATGCCCGCTATAGGAGCACCCTACTACGGCCCTCTTTCACTCAGGGCCGTCCTGGGTGCTTTATGGACTGTTAGCCAAGTGCTGGAGGAGGAAATAGACCCGTGCACCTGGTGATTGAAAACGTGCATCTGGTAACCCAAGAGGAAATAGACCTGTGCACCTGGTGAGTGAAAACGTGCATCTGGTAACCCAAGAGGAAATAGACCTGTGCACCTGGTGATTGAAAACGTGCATCTGGTAACCCAAAAATTCAAATATGGTCCTAAATGCATTTAAGGGTCATTCTGATATTAATGCCCGCTATGGAAACACCCTACTACGGCCCTCTCTCTGTCGGGGGCGACCTGAGTGCATTATGGACACTTTGAAATTTCACGATGGATACTGATTGTTGTGCACCCGGTAACCCAAAAATACAAATATGGTCCTAAATGCATTTAACGGTCATTCTGATTTTAATGCCCGCTATAGGAGCACCCTACTACGGCCCTCTTTCACTCAGGGCCGTCCTGGGTGCTTTATGGACTGTTAGCCAAGTGCTGGAGGAGGAAATAGACCCGTGCACCTGGTGATTGAAAACGTGCATCTGGTAACCCAAAAATTCAAATATGGTCCTAAATGCATTTAAGGGTCATTCTGATTTTAATGCCCGCTATAGGAGCACCCTACTACGGCCCTCTTTCACTCAGGGCCGTCCTGGGTGCTTTATGGACTGTTAGCCAAGTGCTGGAGGAGGAAATAGACCCGTGCACCTGGTGATTGAAAACGTGCATCTGGTAACCCAAGAGGAAATAGACCTGTGCACCTGGTGATTGAAAACGTGCATCTGGTAACCCAAAAATTCAAATATGGTCCTAAATGCATTTAAGGGTCATTCTGATTTTAATGCCCGCTATGGAAACACCCTACTACGGCCCTCTCTCTGTCGGGGGCGACCTGAGTGCATTATGGACACTTTGAAATTTCACGATGGATACTGATTGTTGAGCACCCGGTAACCCAAAAATACAAATATGGTCCTAAATGCATTTAACGGTCATTCTGATTTTAATGCCCGCTATAGGAGCACCCTACTACGGCCCTCTTTCACTCAGGGCCGTCCTGGGTGCTTTATGGACTGTTAGCCAAGTGCTGGAGGAGGAAATAGACCCGTGCACCTGGTGATTGAAAACGTGCATCTGGTAACCCAAAAATTCAAATATGGTCCTAAATGCATTTAAGGGTCATTCTGATTTTAATGCCCGCTATAGGAGCACCCTACTACGGCCCTCTTTCACTCAGGGCCGACCTGGGTGCTTTATGGACTGTTAGCCAAGTGCTGGAGGAGGAAATAGACCCGTGCACCTGGTGATTGAAAACGTGCATCTGGTAACCCAAGAGGAAATAGACCCGTGCACCTGGTGATTGAAAACGTGCATCTGGTAACCCAAAAATTCAAATATGGTCCTAAATGCATTTAAGGGTCATTCTGATTTTAATGCCCGCTATAGGAGCACCCTACTACGGCCCTCTTTCACTCAGGGCCGTCCTGGGTGCTTTATGGACTGTTAGCCAAGTGCTGGAGGAGGAAATAGACCCGTGCACCTGGTGATTGAAAACGTGCATCTGGTAACCCAAGAGGAAATAGACCCGTGCACCTGGTGATTGAAAACGTGCATCTGGTAACCCAAAAATTCAAATATGGTCCTAAATGCATTTAAGGGTCATTCTGATATTAATGCCCGCTATGGAAACACCCTACTACGGCCCTCTCTCTGTCAGGGGCGACCTGAGTGCATTATGGACACTTTGAAATTTCACGATGGATACTGATTGTTGTGCATCTGGTAACCCAAAAATTTAAAGATTATGAATAAGAAGACACAGAGAGGCTTAAAAAGTTAAACTCTCTCTCATGGGATGAAGGGACATACAGGCCTAAAGGCCAAACACCCCTAACCAGGTTATAACCCAAAAGGTGTTTTGATGTACATAACCTTCAAAGGTGAAAATGACTACATTCAACCCTGTGTAGATCGTAGATCAGTCAATTCTTAACTTAAAGACTTAAAACTCAGGATTATGTAAGTTTCTATGTCAATCAAGACATGTGTTTACTTATAGCTTCCTGTGCCAACCGGAAGTGCCTTTAATTGGGTCACACTGTCTGTTTTGAAGGGTTAGAAAAGTCACATCTCTCCAAAACTTCATATGTGTGACTAGGTAAGACCCACCAAACAAAAGACCCACCAAACAAAAGACCAACAAAACAAAAGACCCACCAAACAAAAGACCCACCAAACAAAAGACCCAAGACTCAGACCACACCAAGACATTTTGACATCAGTGTGACAGGAAAGTTGCTTGTCATTGTTACATGACAGTAGGTTGTCGTAAGACAAAGCTGCATGAAGTGTGAACTACAGTTTTCTTGGATCCATAAAACAATGTGCTTTTGGAGAATGCGGGCATCGATCCCACTACCTCACGCATGCAAAGCATTTGACCTAATTCCCCAGCAGTTTGGAATTTCCGCAAGAAGCAACCAAGAGTGTCCAGTCTTGTCAGGCTATGCTCTTGGTTGACTTGTTAGTTTACGCGCCAGGCACCATTGACAATTTACATGCATGTGACTCAGAATTTTGACACTCAAAATCTACATATTAGCCAGTACGGGGATCGAATCCATGACCTCGGCATTATTAGCACCACACTCTAACCTACTGAGCTAACCGCTCACTAGCTATTGCACGCAATTGTTGAGATGCACCAAGCCTCTGCAAGTGCTGGCGCGTAAACTAACAAGTCAACCAAGAGCATTGCCTGACAAGACTGGACACTCTTGGTTGCTTCTTGCGGAAATTCCAAACAGCTGGGGAATTTGATCAATTGGTAGCATGCTATAGGTATTGGGGTCGATGCCCGCATTCCCCAAAAACACATTTTTTTGGTGGATCCAAGAAATCTTCAGTTCACACTTCATGCAGCCTTGTCTTACGACAACCTACTGTCATGTCACAATGACAAGCAACTTTCCTGTCACACTGATGTCAAAATGTCAGATGAAAAAGCAAAGCATTACTTACTTTCAGAGGAGCAGCGTGACACACACCATTGAGATCCACAAACAAAGCTGTGGATAGTTTCCTTGAAGCCAGAGCATAAAGAAAGAACAAATACAAATCCCGAAAACCAGGATCGAACCAGGGACTTTTAAATTTTCAGTCTAACGGTCTCCCAACTGAGATATTTCTGCAATTCACTAAACTTAATTATGTGGCAACATTGACAATTTACATGCATGTGACTCACAATTTTGACACTCAAAATGTACATATTAGCCAGTACGGGAATCGAAACCATGACCTTTGCATTACTAGCATCAGACTCTAACCAACTGAGCTAACCGGCCACTAGCTATTGGGTGCAATTGTTGAGATGCACTGAGCCTCTGCAAGTGCTGGCACATAAACTAACAAGTCAACCAAGAGCATAGCCTGACAAGACTGGACACTCTTGGTTGCTTCTTGCAGAAATTCCAAACAGCTGGGGAATTTGATCAATTATTAGCATGCTATAGGTATTGGGATCGATGCCCGCATTCCCCAAAAACACATTTTTTTGTGGATCCAAGAAAGCTCAAGTTCGCACTTCATGCAGCCTTGTCTTACGACAACCTACTGTCATGTCACAATGACAAGCAACTTTCCTGTCACACTGATGTCAAAATGTCAGATGAAAAAGCAAAGCATTACTTACTTTCAAAGGAGCAGCGTGACACACACCATTGAGATCCACAAAGAAAGCTGTGGATAGTTTCCTTGAAGCCAGAGCATAAAGAAAGAATCAATACAAATCCCGAAAACCTGGATCGAACCAGGGACTTTTAAATCTTCAGTCTAACGCTCTCCCAACTGAGCAATTTCAGCAATGCACTTAACATAATTATGTGGCACCATTGACAATTTACATGCATGTGACTCACAATTTTGACACTCAAAATGTACATATTAGCCAGTATGGGGATCGAACCCATGACCTTTGCATTACTAGCATCAGACTCTAACCAACTGAGCTAACCGGCCACTAGCTGTTGGGTGCAATTGTTGAGATGTACTGAGCCTCTGCAAGTGCTGGCACGTAAACTAACAAGTCAACCAAGAGCATAGCCTGACAAGACTGGACACTCTTGGTTGCTTCTTGCAGAAATTCCAAACAGCTGGGGAATTTGATCAATTGGTAGCATGCTATAGGTATTGGGATCGATGCCCGCATTCCCCAAAAACAATTTTTTTTGTGCATCCAAGAAAGCTCCAGTTCACACTTCATGCAGCCTTGTCTTACGACAACCTACTGTCATGTAACAATGACTAGCAACTTTCCTGTCACACTGATGTCAAAATGTCCGATGAAAAAGCAAGACATTACTTACTTTCCGAGGAGCAGTGTGACACACACCATTGAGGACCACAACAAAGCTGGGGATAGTTTCCTTGAAGCCAGAGCATATAGAAAGAACAAAAACAAATGCCAAAAACCGGGAATGAACCAGAGACCATTAGATCTTCAGTCTAACACTCTCCCAACTGAGATATTTCTGCAATTCACTAAACTTAATTATGTGGCACCATTGACAATTTACATGCATGTGACTCACAATTTTGACACTCAAAATGTACATATTAGCCAGTACGGGGATCGAACCCATGACCCAGACCAAGACCAAGACCCAGACTAAGACCAAGAACAAGACCAGACCAAGAACAAGACCAAGACAAGACAAGACCAAGACCAAAACCAGGCGGAAGGGTAGCCTAGTGGTTAGAGCGCTGGACTAGTAATTGAAAGGTTGCAAGTTCAATCCCCCAAGCTGACAAGGTCTTGTTGTCTGGGACTTGTATGGGTCAAACAAAAGACCCACCAAACAAAAGACCAACAAAACAAAAGACCCACCAAACAAAACAAAAGACCCACCAAACCAAACAAAAGACCCACCAAACCAAAGACCCACCAAACAAAAGATCCACCAAACAAAAGACCCACCAAACAAAAGACCCAAGACTCAGACCACACCAAGACATTTTGACATCAGTGTGACAGGAAAGTTGCTTGTCATTGTTACATGACAGTAGGTTGTCGTAAGACAAAGCTGCATGAAGTGTGAACTACAGTTTTCTTGGATCCATAAAACAATGTGCTTTTGGAGAATGCGGGCATCGATCCCACTACCTCACGCATGCAAAGCATTTGACCTAATTCCCCAGCAGTTTGGAATTTCCGCAAGAAGCAACCAAGAGTGTCCAGTCTTGTCAGGCTATGCTCTTGGTTGACTTGTTAGTTTACGCGCCAGGCACCATTGACAATTTACATGCATGTGACTCAGAATTTTGACACTCAAAATCTACATATTAGCCAGTACGGGGATCGAATCCATGACCTTGGCATTATTAGCACCACACTCTAACCTACTGAGCTAACCGCTCACTAGCTATTGCACGCAATTGTTGAGATGCACCAAGCCTCTGCAAGTGCTGGCGCGTAAACTAACAAGTCAACCAAGAGCATTGCCTGACAAGACTGGACACTCTTGGTTGCTTCTTGCGGAAATTCCAAACAGCTGGGGAATTTGATCAATTGGTAGCATGCTATAGGTATTGGGGTCGATGCCCGCATTCCCCAAAAACACTTTTTTTTGGTGGATCCAAGAAATCTTCAGTTCACACTTCATGCAGCCTTGTCTTACGACAACCTACTGTCATGTCACAATGACAAGCAACTTTCCTGTCACACTGATGTCAAAATGTCAGATGAAAAAGCAAAGCATTACTTACTTTCAGAGGAGCAGCGTGACACACACCATTGAGATCCACAAACAAAGCTGTGGATAGTTTCCTTGAAGCCAGAGCATAAAGAAAGAACAAATACAAATCCCGAAAACCAGGATCGAACCAGGGACTTTTAAATCTTCAGTCTAACGCTCTCCCAACTGAGCAATTTCAGCAATGCACTTAACTTAATTATGTGGCACCATTGACAATTTACATGCATGTGACTCACAATTTTGACACTCAAAATGTACATATTAGCCAGTACAGGGATCGAACCCATGACCTTTGCATTACTAGCATCAGACTCTAACCAACTGAGCTAACCGGCCACTAGCTATTGGGTGCAATTGTTGAGATGCACTGAGCCTCTGCAAGTGCTGGCACGTAAACTAACAAGTCAACCAAGAGCATAGCCTGACAAGACTGGACACTCTTGGTTGCTTCTTGCAGAAATTCCAAACAGCTGGGGAATTTGACCAATTGGTAGCATGCTATAGGTATTGGGATCGATGCCCGCATTCCCCAAAAACAATTTTTTTTGTGCATCCAAGAAAGCTCCAGTTCACACTTCATGCAGCCTTGTCTTACGACAACCTACTGTCATGTAACAATGACTAGCAACTTTCCTGTCACACTGATGTCAAAATGTCAGATGAAAAAGCAAGACATTACTTACTTTCCGAGGAGCAGTGTGACACACACCATTGAGGACCACAACAAAGCTGGGGATAGTTTCCTTGAAGCCAGAGCATATAGAAAGAACAAAAACAAATGCCAAAAACCGGGATTGAACCAGAGACCATTAGATCTTCAGTCTAACACTCTCCCAACTGAGATATTTCTGCAATTCACTAAACTTAATTATGTGGCACCATTGACAATTTACATGCATGTGACTCACAATTTTGACACTCAAAATGTACATATTAGCCAGTACGGGGATCGAACCCATGACCCAGACCAAGACCAAGACCAGACCAAGAACAAGACCAAGACAAGACAAGACCAAGACCAAAACCAGGCGGAAGGGTAGCCTAGTGGTTAGAGCGCTGGACTAGTAATTGAAAGGTTGCAAGTTCAATCCCCCAAGCTGACAAGGTCTTGGTGTCTGGGTCTTGTCTGGGTCAAACAAAAGACCCACCAAATAAAAGACCAACAAAACAAAAGACCCACCAAACCAAAGACCCAACCAAACCAAAGACCCACCAAACAAAAGATCCACCAAACAAAAGATCCACCAAACAAAAGACCCACCAAACAAAAGACCCACCAAACAAAAGACCCAAGACTCAGACCACACCAAGACATTTTGACATCAGTGTGACAGGAAAGTTGCTTGTCATTGTTACATGACAGTAGGTTGTCGTAAGACAAAGCTGCATGAAGTGTGAACTACAGTTTTCTTGGATCCATAAAACAATGTGCTTTTGGAGAATGCGGGCATCGATCCCACTACCTCACGCATGCAAAGCATTTGACCTAATTCCCCAGCAGTTTGGAATTTCCGCAAGAAGCAACCAAGAGTGTCCAGTCTTGTCAGGCTATGCTCTTGGTTGACTTGTTAGTTTACGCGCCAGGCACCATTGACAATTTACATGCATGTGACTCAGAATTTTGACACTCAAAATCTACATATTAGCCAGTACGGGGATCGAATCCATGACCTTGGCATTATTAGCACCACACTCTAACCTACTGAGCTAACCGCTCACTAGCTATTGCACGCAATTGTTGAGATGCACCAAGCCTCTGCAAGTGCTGGCGCGTAAACTAACAAGTCAACCAAGAGCATTGCCTGACAAGACTGGACACTCTTGGTTGCTTCTTGCGGAAATTCAAAACAGCTGGGGAATTTGATCAATTGGTAGCATGCTATAGGTATTGGGGTCGATGCCCGCATTCCCCAAAAACACATTTTTTTGGTGGATCCAAGAAATCTTCAGTTCACACTTCATGCAGCCTTGTCTTACGACAACCTACTGTCATGTCACAATGACAAGCAACTTTCCTGTCACACTGATGTCAAAATGTCAGATGAAAAAGCAAAGCATTACTTACTTTCAGAGGAGCAGCGTGACACACACCATTGAGATCCACAAACAAAGCTGTGGATAGTTTCCTTGAAGCCAGAGCATAAAGAAAGAACAAATACAAATCCCGAAAACCGGGATCGAACCAGGGACTTTCAGATCTTCAGTCTAACGCTCTCCCAACTGAGCTATTTCAGCAATGCACTTAACTTAATTATGTGGCACCATTGACAATTTACATGCATGTGACTCACAATTTTGACACTCAAAATGTACATATTAGCCAGTACGGGGATCGAACCCAAGACCTTTGCATTATTAGCATCAGACTCGAACCAACTGAGCTAACCGGACACTAGCTATTGGGCGCATTTGGTTGAGATGCACTAAGCCTCTGCAAGTGCTGGCGCGTAAACTAACAAGTCAACCAAGAGCATAGCCTGACAAGACTGGACACTCTTGGTTGCTTCTTGCAGAAATTCCAAACAGCTGGGGAATTTGATCAATTGGTAGCATGCTATAGGTATTGGGATCGATGCCCGCATTCCCCAAAAACACATTTTTTTGTGGATCCAAGAAAGCTCCAGTTCACACTTCATACAGCCTTGTCTTACGACAACCTACTGTCATGTCACAATGACAAGCAACTTTCCTGTCACACTGATGTCAAAATGTCAGATGAAAAAGCAAAGCATTACTTACTTTCAAAGGAGCAGCGTGACACACACCATTGAGATCCACAAAGAAAGCTGTGGATAGTTTCCTTGAAGCCAGAGCATAAAGAAAGAACAAATCCAAATCCCGAAAACGAACCAGGGACTTTTAAATCTTCAGTCTAACGCTCTCCCAACTGAGCAATTTCAGCAATGCACTTAACTTAATTATGTGGCACCATTGACAATTTACATGCATGTGACTCAGAATTTTGACACTCAAAATCTACATATTAGCCAGTACGGGGATCGAATCCATGACCTTGGCATTATTAGCACCACACTCTAACCTACTGAGCTAACCGCTCACTAGCTATTGCACGCAATTGTTGAGATGCACCAAGCCTCTGCAAGTGCTGGCGCGTAAACTAACAAGTCAAACAAGAGCATTGCCTGACAAGACTGGACACTCTTGGTTGCTTCTTGCGGAAATTCCAAACAGCTGGGGAATTTGATCAATTGGTAGCATGCTATAGGTATTGGGGTCGATGCCCGCATTCCCCAAAAACACATTTTTTTGGTGGATCCAAGAAATCTTCAGTTCACACTTCATGCAGCCTTGTCTTACGACAACCTACTGTCATGTCACAATGACAAGCAACTTTCCTGTCACACTGATGTCAAAATGTCAGATGAAAAAGCAAAGCATTACTTACTTTCAGAGGAGCAGCGTGACACACACCATTGAGATCCACAAACAAAGCTGTGGATAGTTTCCTTGAAGCCAGAGCATAAAGAAAGAACAAATACAAATCCCGAAAACCAGGATCGAACCAGGGACTTTTAAATCTTCAGTCTAACGCTCTCCCAACTGAGCAATTTCAGCAATGCACTTAACTTAATTATGTGGCACCATTGACAATTTACATGCATGTGACTCACAATTTTGACACTCAAAATGTACATATTAGCCAGTACAGGGATCGAACCCATGACCTTTGCATTACTAGCATCAGACTCTAACCAACTGAGCTAACCGGCCACTAGCTATTGGGTGCAATTGTTGAGATGCACTGAGCCTCTGCAAGTGCTGGCACGTAAACTAACAAGTCAACCAAGAGCATAGCCTGACAAGACTGGACACTCTTGGTTGCTTCTTGCAGAAATTCCAAACAGCTGGGGAATTTGACCAATTGGTAGCATGCTATAGGTATTGGGATCGATGCCCGCATTCCCCAAAAACAATTTTTTTTGTGCATCCAAGAAAGCTCCAGTTCACACTTCATGCAGCCTTGTCTTACGACAACCTACTGTCATGTAACAATGACTAGCAACTTTCCTGTCACACTGATGTCAAAATGTCAGATGAAAAAGCAAGACATTACTTACTTTCCGAGGAGCAGTGTGACACACACCATTGAGGACCACAACAAAGCTGGGGATAGTTTCCTTGAAGCCAGAGCATATAGAAAGAACAAAAACAAATGCCAAAAACCGGGATTGAACCAGAGACCATTAGATCTTCAGTCTAACACTCTCCCAACTGAGATATTTCTGCAATTCACTAAACTTAATTATGTGGCACCATTGACAATTTACATGCATGTGACTCACAATTTTGACACTCAAAATGTACATATTAGCCAGTACGGGGATCGAACCCATGACCCAGACCAAGACCAAGACCAGACCAAGAACAAGACCAAGACAAGACAAGACCAAGACCAAAACCAGGCGGAAGGGTAGCCTAGTGGTTAGAGCGCTGGACTAGTAATTGAAAGGTTGCAAGTTCAATCCCCCAAGCTGACAAGGTCTTGGTGTCTGGGTCTTGTCTGGGTCAAACAAAAGACCCACCAAATAAAAGACCAACAAAACAAAAGACCCACCAAACCAAAGACCCAACCAAACCAAAGACCCACCAAACAAAAGATCCACCAAACAAAAGATCCACCAAACAAAAGACCCACCAAACAAAAGACCCACCAAACAAAAGACCCAAGACTCAGACCACACCAAGACATTTTGACATCAGTGTGACAGGAAAGTTGCTTGTCATTGTTACATGACAGTAGGTTGTCGTAAGACAAAGCTGCATGAAGTGTGAACTACAGTTTTCTTGGATCCATAAAACAATGTGCTTTTGGAGAATGCGGGCATCGATCCCACTACCTCACGCATGCAAAGCATTTGACCTAATTCCCCAGCAGTTTGGAATTTCCGCAAGAAGCAACCAAGAGTGTCCAGTCTTGTCAGGCTATGCTCTTGGTTGACTTGTTAGTTTACGCGCCAGGCACCATTGACAATTTACATGCATGTGACTCAGAATTTTGACACTCAAAATCTACATATTAGCCAGTACGGGGATCGAATCCATGACCTTGGCATTATTAGCACCACACTCTAACCTACTGAGCTAACCGCTCACTAGCTATTGCACGCAATTGTTGAGATGCACCAAGCCTCTGCAAGTGCTGGCGCGTAAACTAACAAGTCAACCAAGAGCATTGCCTGACAAGACTGGACACTCTTGGTTGCTTCTTGCGGAAATTCAAAACAGCTGGGGAATTTGATCAATTGGTAGCATGCTATAGGTATTGGGGTCGATGCCCGCATTCCCCAAAAACACATTTTTTTGGTGGATCCAAGAAATCTTCAGTTCACACTTCATGCAGCCTTGTCTTACGACAACCTACTGTCATGTCACAATGACAAGCAACTTTCCTGTCACACTGATGTCAAAATGTCAGATGAAAAAGCAAAGCATTACTTACTTTCAGAGGAGCAGCGTGACACACACCATTGAGATCCACAAACAAAGCTGTGGATAGTTTCCTTGAAGCCAGAGCATAAAGAAAGAACAAATACAAATCCCGAAAACCGGGATCGAACCAGGGACTTTCAGATCTTCAGTCTAACGCTCTCCCAACTGAGCTATTTCAGCAATGCACTTAACTTAATTATGTGGCACCATTGACAATTTACATGCATGTGACTCACAATTTTGACACTCAAAATGTACATATTAGCCAGTACGGGGATCGAACCCAAGACCTTTGCATTATTAGCATCAGACTCGAACCAACTGAGCTAACCGGACACTAGCTATTGGGCGCATTTGGTTGAGATGCACTAAGCCTCTGCAAGTGCTGGCGCGTAAACTAACAAGTCAACCAAGAGCATAGCCTGACAAGACTGGACACTCTTGGTTGCTTCTTGCAGAAATTCCAAACAGCTGGGGAATTTGATCAATTGGTAGCATGCTATAGGTATTGGGATCGATGCCCGCATTCCCCAAAAACACATTTTTTTGTGGATCCAAGAAAGCTCCAGTTCACACTTCATACAGCCTTGTCTTACGACAACCTACTGTCATGTCACAATGACAAGCAACTTTCCTGTCACACTGATGTCAAAATGTCAGATGAAAAAGCAAAGCATTACTTACTTTCAAAGGAGCAGCGTGACACACACCATTGAGATCCACAAAGAAAGCTGTGGATAGTTTCCTTGAAGCCAGAGCATAAAGAAAGAACAAATCCAAATCCCGAAAACGAACCAGGGACTTTTAAATCTTCAGTCTAACGCTCTCCCAACTGAGCAATTTCAGCAATGCACTTAACTTAATTATGTGGCACCATTGACAATTTACATGCATGTGACTCAGAATTTTGACACTCAAAATCTACATATTAGCCAGTACGGGGATCGAATCCATGACCTTGGCATTATTAGCACCACACTCTAACCTACTGAGCTAACCGCTCACTAGCTATTGCACGCAATTGTTGAGATGCACCA
Organism: Oncorhynchus kisutch; assembly: GCF_002021735.2. Lineage (NCBI taxonomy): Eukaryota > Metazoa > Chordata > Actinopteri > Salmoniformes > Salmonidae > Oncorhynchus > Oncorhynchus kisutch. The sequence goes on from NW_022263350.1 coordinate 48,727, forward strand.
AGCCTCTGCAAGTGCTGGCGCGTAAACTAACAAGTCAACCAAGAGCATTGCCTGACAAGACTGGACACTCTTGGTTGCTTCTTGCGGAAATTCAAAACAGCTGGGGAATTTGATCAATTGGTAGCATGCTATAGGTATTGGGGTCGATGCCCGCATTCCCCAAAAACACATTTTTTTGGTGGATCCAAGAAATCTTCAGTTCACACTTCATGCAGCCTTGTCTTACGACAACCTACTGTCATGTCACAATGACAAGCAACTTTCCTGTCACACTGATGTCAAAATGTCAGATGAAAAAGCAAAGCATTACTTACTTTCAGAGGAGCAGCGTGACACACACCATTGAGATCCACAAACAAAGCTGTGGATAGTTTCCTTGAAGCCAGAGCATAAAGAAAGAACAAATACAAATCCCGAAAACCGGGATCGAACCAGGGACTTTCAGATCTTCAGTCTAACGCTCTCCCAACTGAGCTATTTCAGCAATGCACTTAACTTAATTATGTGGCACCATTGACAATTTACATGCATGTGACTCACAATTTTGACACTCAAAATGTACATATTAGCCAGTACGGGGATCGAACCCAAGACCTTTGCATTATTAGCATCAGACTCGAACCAACTGAGCTAACCGGACACTAGCTATTGGGCGCATTTGGTTGAGATGCACTAAGCCTCTGCAAGTGCTGGCGCGTAAACTAACAAGTCAACCAAGAGCATAGCCTGACAAGACTGGACACTCTTGGTTGCTTCTTGCAGAAATTCCAAACAGCTGGGGAATTTGATCAATTGGTAGCATGCTATAGGTATTGGGATCGATGCCCGCATTCCCCAAAAACACATTTTTTTGTGGATCCAAGAAAGCTCCAGTTCACACTTCATACAGCCTTGTCTTACGACAACCTACTGTCATGTCACAATGACAAGCAACTTTCCTGTCACACTGATGTCAAAATGTCAGATGAAAAAGCAAAGCATTACTTACTTTCAAAGGAGCAGCGTGACACACACCATTGAGATCCACAAAGAAAGCTGTGGATAGTTTCCTTGAAGCCAGAGCATAAAGAAAGAACAAATCCAAATCCCGAAAACGAACCAGGGACTTTTAAATCTTCAGTCTAACGCTCTCCCAACTGAGCAATTTCAGCAATGCACTTAACTTAATTATGTGGCACCATTGACAATTTACATGCATGTGACTCAGAATTTTGACACTCAAAATCTACATATTAGCCAGTACGGGGATCGAATCCATGACCTTGGCATTATTAGCACCACACTCTAACCTACTGAGCTAACCGCTCACTAGCTATTGCACGCAATTGTTGAGATGCACCAAGCCTCTGCAAGTGCTGGCGCGTAAACTAACAAGTCAAACAAGAGCATTGCCTGACAAGACTGGACACTCTTGGTTGCTTCTTGCGGAAATTCCAAACAGCTGGGGAATTTGATCAATTGGTAGCATGCTATAGGTATTGGGGTCGATGCCCGCATTCCCCAAAAACACATTTTTTTGGTGGATCCAAGAAATCTTCAGTTCACACTTCATGCAGCCTTGTCTTACGACAACCTACTGTCATGTCACAATGACAAGCAACTTTCCTGTCACACTGATGTCAAAATGTCAGATGAAAAAGCAAAGCATTACTTACTTTCAGAGGAGCAGCGTGACACACACCATTGAGATCCACAAACAAAGCTGTGGATAGTTTCCTTGAAGCCAGAGCATAAAGAAAGAACAAATACAAATCCCGAAAACCAGGATCGAACCAGGGACTTTTAAATTTTCAGTCTAACGCTCTCCCAACTGAGATATTTCTGCAATTCACTAAACTTAATTATGTGGCACCATTGACAATTTACATGCATGTGACTCACAATTTTGACACTCAAAATGTACATATTAGCCAGTACGGGGATCGAAACCATGACCTTTGCATTACTAGCATCAGACTCTAACCAACTGAGCTAACCGGCCACTAGCTATTGGGTGCAATTGTTGAGATGCACTGAGCCTCTGCAAGTGCTGGCACATAAACTAACAAGTCAACCAAGAGCATAGCCTGACAAGACTGGACACTCTTGGTTGCTTCTTGCAGAAATTCCAAACAGCTGGGGAATTTGATCAATTGTTAGCATGCTATAGGTATTGGGATCGATGCCCGCATTCCCCAAAAACACATTTTTTTGTGGATCCAAGAAAGCTCATGTTCGCACTTCATGCAGCCTTGTCTTACGACAACCTACTGTCATGTCACAATGACAAGCAACTTTCCTGTCACACTGATGTCAAAATGTCAGATGAAAAAGCAAAGCATTACTTACTTTCAAAGGAGCAGCGTGACACACACCATTGAGATCCACAAAGAAAGCTGTGGATAGTTTCCTTGAAGCCAGAGCATAAAGAAAGAACCAATACAAATCCCGAAAACCTGGATCGAACCAGGGACTTTTAAATCTTCAGTCTAACGCTCTCCCAACTGAGCAATTTCAGCAATGCACTTAACTTAATTATGTGGCACCATTGACAATTTACATGCATGTGACTCACAATTTTGACACTCAAAATGTACATATTAGCCAGTACGGGGATCGAACCCATGACCTTTGCATTATTAGCATCAGACTCTAACCAACTGAGCTAACCGGACACTAGCTATTGGGCGCATTTGGTTGAGATGCACTAAGCCTCTGCAAGTGCTGGCGCGTAAACTAACAAGTCAACCAAGAGCATAGCCTGACAAGACTGGACACTCTTGGTTGCTTCTTGCAGAAATTCCAAACAGCTGGGGAATTTGACCAATTGGTAGCATGCTATAGGTATTGGGATCGATGCCCGCATTCCCCAAAAACAATTTTTTTTGTGCATCCAAGAAAGCTCCAGTTCACACTTCATGCAGCCTTGTCTTACGACAACCTACTGTCATGTAACAATGACTAGCAACTTTCCTGTCACACTGATGTCAAAATGTCAGATGAAAAAGCAAGACATTACTTACTTTCCGAGGAGCAGTGTGACACACACCATTGAGGACCACAACAAAGCTGGGGATAGTTTCCTTGAAGCCAGAGCATATAGAAAGAACAAAAACAAATGCCAAAAACCGGGATTGAACCAGAGACCATTAGATCTTCAGTCTAACACTCTCCCAACTGAGATATTTCTGCAATTCACTAAACTTAATTATGTGGCACCATTGACAATTTACATGCATGTGACTCACAATTTTGACACTCAAAATGTACATATTAGCCAGTACGGGGATCGAACCCATGACCCAGACCAAGACCAAGACCAGACCAAGAACAAGACCAAGACAAGACAAGACCAAGACCAAAACCAGGCGGAAGGGTAGCCTAGTGGTTAGAGCGCTGGACTAGTAATTGAAAGGTTGCAAGTTCAATCCCCCAAGCTGACAAGGTCTTGGTGTCTGGGTCTTGTCTGGGTCAAACAAAAGACCCACCAAATAAAAGACCAACAAAACAAAAGACCCACCAAACCAAAGACCCAACCAAACCAAAGACCCACCAAACAAAAGATCCACCAAACAAAAGATCCACCAAACAAAAGACCCACCAAACAAAAGACCCACCAAACAAAAGACCCAAGACTCAGACCACACCAAGACATTTTGACATCAGTGTGACAGGAAAGTTGCTTGTCATTGTTACATGACAGTAGGTTGTCGTAAGACAAAGCTGCATGAAGTGTGAACTACAGTTTTCTTGGATCCATAAAACAATGTGCTTTTGGAGAATGCGGGCATCGATCCCACTACCTCACGCATGCAAAGCATTTGACCTAATTCCCCAGCAGTTTGGAATTTCCGCAAGAAGCAACCAAGAGTGTCCAGTCTTGTCAGGCTATGCTCTTGGTTGACTTGTTAGTTTACGCGCCAGGCACCATTGACAATTTACATGCATGTGACTCAGAATTTTGACACTCAAAATCTACATATTAGCCAGTACGGGGATCGAATCCATGACCTTGGCATTATTAGCACCACACTCTAACCTACTGAGCTAACCGCTCACTAGCTATTGCACGCAATTGTTGAGATGCACCAAGCCTCTGCAAGTGCTGGCGCGTAAACTAACAAGTCAACCAAGAGCATTGCCTGACAAGACTGGACACTCTTGGTTGCTTCTTGCGGAAATTCAAAACAGCTGGGGAATTTGATCAATTGGTAGCATGCTATAGGTATTGGGGTCGATGCCCGCATTCCCCAAAAACACATTTTTTTGGTGGATCCAAGAAATCTTCAGTTCACACTTCATGCAGCCTTGTCTTACGACAACCTACTGTCATGTCACAATGACAAGCAACTTTCCTGTCACACTGATGTCAAAATGTCAGATGAAAAAGCAAAGCATTACTTACTTTCAGAGGAGCAGCGTGACACACACCATTGAGATCCACAAACAAAGCTGTGGATAGTTTCCTTGAAGCCAGAGCATAAAGAAAGAACAAATACAAATCCCGAAAACCGGGATCGAACCAGGGACTTTCAGATCTTCAGTCTAACGCTCTCCCAACTGAGCTATTTCAGCAATGCACTTAACTTAATTATGTGGCACCATTGACAATTTACATGCATGTGACTCACAATTTTGACACTCAAAATGTACATATTAGCCAGTACGGGGATCGAACCCAAGACCTTTGCATTATTAGCATCAGACTCGAACCAACTGAGCTAACCGGACACTAGCTATTGGGCGCATTTGGTTGAGATGCACTAAGCCTCTGCAAGTGCTGGCGCGTAAACTAACAAGTCAACCAAGAGCATAGCCTGACAAGACTGGACACTCTTGGTTGCTTCTTGCAGAAATTCCAAACAGCTGGGGAATTTGATCAATTGGTAGCATGCTATAGGTATTGGGATCGATGCCCGCATTCCCCAAAAACACATTTTTTTGTGGATCCAAGAAAGCTCCAGTTCACACTTCATACAGCCTTGTCTTACGACAACCTACTGTCATGTCACAATGACAAGCAACTTTCCTGTCACACTGATGTCAAAATGTCAGATGAAAAAGCAAAGCATTACTTACTTTCAAAGGAGCAGCGTGACACACACCATTGAGATCCACAAAGAAAGCTGTGGATAGTTTCCTTGAAGCCAGAGCATAAAGAAAGAACAAATCCAAATCCCGAAAACGAACCAGGGACTTTTAAATCTTCAGTCTAACGCTCTCCCAACTGAGCAATTTCAGCAATGCACTTAACTTAATTATGTGGCACCATTGACAATTTACATGCATGTGACTCAGAATTTTGACACTCAAAATCTACATATTAGCCAGTACGGGGATCGAATCCATGACCTTGGCATTATAAGCACCACACTCTAACCTACTGAGCTAACCGCTCACTAGCTATTGCACGCAATTGTTGAGATGCACCAAGCCTCTGCAAGTGCTGGCGCGTAAACTAACAAGTCAAACAAGAGCATTGCCTGACAAGACTGGACACTCTTGGTTGCTTCTTGCGGAAATTCCAAACAGCTGGGGAATTTGATCAATTGGTAGCATGCTATAGGTATTGGGGTCGATGCCCGCATTCCCCAAAAACACATTTTTTTGGTGGATCCAAGAAATCTTCAGTTCACACTTCATGCAGCCTTGTCTTACGACAACCTACTGTCATGTCACAATGACAAGCAACTTTCCTGTCACACTGATGTCAAAATGTCAGATGAAAAAGCAAAGCATTACTTACTTTCAGAGGAGCAGCGTGACACACACCATTGAGATCCACAAACAAAGCTGTGGATAGTTTCCTTGAAGCCAGAGCATAAAGAAAGAACAAATACAAATCCCGAAAACCAGGATCGAACCAGGGACTTTTAAATTTTCAGTCTAACGCTCTCCCAACTGAGATATTTCTGCAATTCACTAAACTTAATTATGTGGCACCATTGACAATTTACATGCATGTGACTCACAATTTTGACACTCAAAATGTACATATTAGCCAGTACGGGGATCGAAACCATGACCTTTGCATTACTAGCATCAGACTCTAACCAACTGAGCTAACCGGCCACTAGCTATTGGGTGCAATTGTTGAGATGCACTGAGCCTCTGCAAGTGCTGGCACATAAACTAACAAGTCAACCAAGAGCATAGCCTGACAAGACTGGACACTCTTGGTTGCTTCTTGCAGAAATTCCAAACAGCTGGGGAATTTGATCAATTGTTAGCATGCTATAGGTATTGGGATCGATGCCCGCATTCCCCAAAAACACATTTTTTTGTGGATCCAAGAAAGCTCATGTTCGCACTTCATGCAGCCTTGTCTTACGACAACCTACTGTCATGTCACAATGACAAGCAACTTTCCTGTCACACTGATGTCAAAATGTCAGATGAAAAAGCAAAGCATTACTTACTTTCAAAGGAGCAGCGTGACACACACCATTGAGATCCACAAAGAAAGCTGTGGATAGTTTCCTTGAAGCCAGAGCATAAAGAAAGAACCAATACAAATCCCGAAAACCTGGATCGAACCAGGGACTTTTAAATCTTCAGTCTAACGCTCTCCCAACTGAGCAATTTCAGCAATGCACTTAACTTAATTATGTGGCACCATTGACAATTTACATGCATGTGACTCACAATTTTGACACTCAAAATGTACATATTAGCCAGTACGGGGATCGAACCCATGACCTTTGCATTATTAGCATCAGACTCTAACCAACTGAGCTAACCAGACACTAGCTATTGGGCGCATTTGGTTGAGATGCACTAAGCCTCTGCAAGTGCTGGCGCGTAAACTAACAAGTCAAACAAGAGCATAGCCTGACAAGACTGGACACTCTTGGTTGCTTCTTGCAGAAATTCCAAACAGCTGGGGAATTTGATCAATTGGTAGCATGCTATAGGTATTGGGATCGATGCCCGCATTCCCCAAAAACACATTTTTTTGTGGATCCAAGAAAGCTCAAGTTCGCACTTCATGCAGCCTTGTCTTACGACAACCTACTGTCATGTCACAATGACAAGCAACTTTCCTGTCACACTGATGTCAAAATGTCAGATGAAAAAGCAAAGCATTACTTACTTTCAAAGGAGCAGCGTGACACACACCATTGAGATCCACAAAGAAAGCTGTGGATAGTTTCCTTGAAGCCAGAGCATAAAGAAAGAACAAATACAAATCCCGAAAACCTTGATCGAACCAGGGACTTTTAAATCTTCAGTATAACGCTCTCCCAACTGAGCAATTTCAGCAATGCACTTAACTTAATTATGTGGCACCATTGACAATTTACATGCATGTGACTCACAATTTTGACACTCAAAATGTACAAATTAGCCAGTACAGGGATCGAACCCATGACCTTTGCATTACTAGCATCAGACTCTAACCAACTGAGCTAACCGGCCACTAGCTATTGGGTGCAATTGTTGAGATGCACTGAGCCTCTGCAAGTGCTGGCACGTAAACTAACAAGTCAACCAAGAGCATAGCCTGACAAGACTGGACACTCTTGGTTGCTTCTTGCAGAAATTCCAAACAGCTGGGGAATTTGATCAATTGGTAGCATGCTATAGGTATTGGGATCGATGCCCGCATTCCCCAAAAACAATTTTTTTGGTGCATCCAAGAAAGCTCCAGTTCACACTTCATGCAGCCTTGTCTTACGACAACCTACTGTCATGTAACAATGACTAGCAACTTTCCTGTCACACTGATGTCAAAATGTCAGATGAAAAAGCAAGACATTACTTACTTTCCGAGGAGCAGTGTGACACACACCATTGAGGACCACAACAAAGCTGGGGATAGTTTCCTTGAAGCCAGAGCATATAGAAAGAACAAAAACAAATGCCAAAAACCGGGATTGAACCAGAGACCATTAGATCTTCAGTCTAACACTCTCCCAACTGAGATATTTCTGCAATTCACTAAACTTAATTATGTGGCACCATTGACAATTTACATGCATGTGACTCACAATTTTGACACTCAAAATGTACATATTAGCCAGTACGGGGATCGAACCCATGACCCAGACCAAGACCAAGACCCAGACTAAGACCAAGAACAAGACCAGACCAAGAACAAGAACAAGGCAAGACAAGACCAAGACCAAAACCAGGTGGAAGGGTAGCCTAGTGGTTAGAGCGCTGGACTACTAATTGAAAGGTTGCAAGTTCAATCCCCCAAGCTGACAAGGTCTTGGTGTCTGGGACTTGTCTGGGTCAAACAAAAGACCCACCAAACAAAAGACCCAACAAAACAAAAGACCCACCAAACCAAACAAAAGACCCACCAAACAAAAGACCCACCAAACAAAAGATCCACCAAACAAAAGACCCACCAAACAAAAGACCCAAGACTCAGACCACACCAAGACATTTTGACATCAGTGTGACAGGAAAGTTGCTTGTCATTGTTACATGACAGTAGGTTGTCGTAAGACAAAGCTGCATGAAGTGTGAACTACAGTTTTCTTGGATCCATAAAACAATGTGCTTTTGGAGAATGCGGGCATCGATCCCACTACCTCACGCATGCAAAGCATTTGACCTAATTCCCCAGCAGTTTGGAATTTCCGCAAGAAGCAACCAAGAGTGTCCAGTCTTGTCAGGCTATGCTCTTGGTTGACTTGTTAGTTTACGCGCCAGGCACCATTGACAATTTACATGCATGTGACTCAGAATTTTGACACTCAAAATCTACATATTAGCCAGTACAGGGATCGAATCCATGACCTTGGCATTATTAGCACCACACTCTAACCTACTGAGCTAACCGCTCACTAGCTATTGCACGCAATTGTTGAGATGCACCAAGCCTCTGCAAGTGCTGGCGCGTAAACTAACAAGTCAACCAAGAGCATTGCCTGACAAGACTGGACACTCTTGGTTGCTTCTTGCGGAAATTCCAAACAGCTGGGGAATTTGATCAATTGGTAGCATGCTATAGGTATTGGGGTCGATGCCCGCATTCCCCAAAAACACATTTTTTTGGTGGATCCAAGAAATCTTCAGTTCACACTTCATGCAGCCTTGTCTTACGACAACCTACTGTCATGTCACAATGACAAGCAACTTTCCTGTCACACTGATGTCAAAATGTCAGATGAAAAAGCAAAGCATTACTTACTTTCAGAGGAGCAGCGTGACACACACCATTGAGATCCACAAACAAAGCTGTGGATAGTTTCCTTGAAGCCAGAGCATAAAGAAAGAACAAATACAAATCCCGAAAACCAGGATCGAACCAGGGACTTTAAAATTTTCAGTCTAACGCTCTCCCAACTGAGATATTTCTGCAATTCACTAAACTTAATTATGTGGCACCATTGACAATTTACATGCATGTGACTCACAATTTTGACACTCAAAATGTACATATTAGCCAGTACGGGGATCGAACCCATGACCTTTGCATTATTAGCATCAGACTCTAACCAACTGAGCTAACCGGACACTAGCTATTGGGCGCATTTGGTTGAGATGCACTAAGCCTCTGCAAGTGCTGGCGCGTAAACTAACAAGTCAAACAAGAGCATAGCCTGACAAGACTGGACACTCTTGGTTGCTTCTTGCAGAAATTCCAAACAGCTGGGGAATTTGATCAATTGGTAGCATGCTATAGGTATTGGGATCGATGCCCGCATTCCCCAAAAACACATTTTTTTGTGGATCCAAGAAAGCTCAAGTTCGCACTTCATGCAGCCTTGTCTTACGACAACCTACTGTCATGTCACAATGACAAGCAACTTTCCTGTCACACTGATGTCAAAATGTCAGATGAAAAAGCAAAGCATTACTTACTTTCAAAGGAGCAGCGTGACACACACCATTGAGATCCACAAAGAAAGCTGTGGATAGTTTCCTTGAAGCCAGAGCATAAAGAAAGAACAAATACAAATCCCGAAAACCTGGATCGAACCAGGGACTTTCAAATCTTCAGTATAACGCTCTCCCAACTGAGCAATTTCAGCAATGCACTTAACTTAATTATGTGGCACCATTGACAATTTACATGCATGTGACTCACAATTTTGACACTCAAAATGTACATATTAGCCAGTACAGGGATCGAACCCATGACCTTTGCATTACTAGCATCAGACTCTAACCAACTGAGCTAACCGGCCACTAGCTATTGGGTGCAATTGTTGAGATGCACTGAGCCTCTGCAAGTGCTGGCACGTAAACTAACAAGTCAACCAAGAGCATAGCCTGACAAGACTGGACACTCTTGGTTGCTTCTTGCAGAAATTCCAAACAGCTGGGGAATTTGATCAATTGGTAGCATGCTATAGGTATTGGGATCGATGCCCGCATTCCCCAAAAACAATTTTTTTGGTGCATCCAAGAAAGCTCCAGTTCACACTTCATGCAGCCTTGTCTTACGACAACCTACTGTCATGTAACAATGACTAGCAACTTTCCTGTCACACTGATGTCAAAATGTCAGATGAAAAAGCAAGACATTACTTACTTTCCGAGGAGCAGTGTGACACACACCATTGAGGACCACAACAAAGCTGGGGATAGTTTCCTTGAAGCCAGAGCATATAGAAAGAACAAAAACAAATGCCAAAAACCGGGATTGAACCAGAGACCATTAGATCTTCAGTCTAACACTCTCCCAACTGAGATATTTCTGCAATTCACTAAACTTAATTATGTGGCACCATTGACAATTTACATGCATGTGACTCACAATTTTGACACTCAAAATGTACATATTAGCCAGTACGGGGATCGAACCCATGACCCAGACCAAGACCAAGACCCAGACTAAGACCAAGAACAAGACCAGACCAAGAACAAGACCAAGGCAAGACAAGACCAAGACCAAAACCAGGCGGAAGGGTAGCCTAGTGGTTAGAGCGCTGGACTAGTAATTGAAAGGTTGCAAGTTCAATCCCCCAAGCTGACAAGGTCTTGGTGTCTGGGACTTGTCTGGGTCAAACAAAAGACCCACCAAACAAAGACCAACAAACAAAAGACCCACCAAACAAACAAAAGACCCACCAAACAAAAGACCACCAAACAAAGACCCACCAAACAAAAGATCCCACCAAACAAAAGACCCACCAAACAAAAGACCCAAGACTCAGACCACACCAAGACATTTTGACATCAGTGTGACAGGAAAGTTGCTTGTCATTGTTACATGACAGTAGGTTGTCGTAAGACAAAGCTGCATGAAGTGTGAACTACAGTTTTCTTGGATCCATAAAACAATGTGCTTTTGGAGAATGCGGGCATCGATCCCACTACCTCACGCATGCAAAGCATTTGACCTAATTCCCCAGCAGTTTGGAATTTCCGCAAGAAGCAACCAAGAGTGTCCAGTCTTGTCAGGCTATGCTCTTGGTTGACTTGTTAGTTTACGCGCCAGGCACCATTGACAATTTACATGCATGTGACTCAGAATTTTGACACTCAAAATCTACATATTAGCCAGTACGGGGATCGAATCCATGACCTTGGCATTATTAGCACCACACTCTAACCTACTGAGCTAACCGCTCACTAGCTATTGCACGCAATTGTTGAGATGCACCAAGCCTCTGCAAGTGCTGGCGCGTAAACTAACAAGTCAACCAAGAGCATTGCCTGACAAGACTGGACACTCTTGGTTGCTTCTTGCGGAAATTCCAAACAGCTGGGGAATTTGATCAATTGGTAGCATGCTATAGGTATTGGGGTCGATGCCCGCATTCCCCAAAAACACATTTTTTTGGTGGATCCAAGAAAGCTCCAGTTCACACTTCATGCAGCCTTGTCTTACGACAACCTACTGTCATGTCACAATGACAAGCAACTTTCCTGTCACACTGATGTCAAAATGTCAGATGAAAAAGCAAAGCATTACTTACTTTCAAAGGAGCAGCGTGACACACACCATTGAGATCCACAAAGAAAGCTGTGGATAGTTTCCTTGAAGCCAGAGCATAAAGAAAGAACAAATCCAAATCCTGAAAACCGGGATCGAACCAGGGACTTTTAAATCTTCAGTCTAACGCTCTCCCAACTGAGCAATTTCAGCAATGCACTTAACTTAATTATGTGGCACCATTGACAATTTACATGCATGTGACTCACAATTTTGACACTCAAAATGTACATATTAGCCAGTACGGGGATCGAACCCATGACCTTTGCATTATTAGCATCAGACTCTAACCAACTGAGCTAACCGGACACTAGCTATTTGGGCGCATTTGGTTGAGATGCACTAAGCCTCTGCAAGTGCTGGCGCGTAAACTAACAAGTCAAACAAGAGCATAGCCTGACAAGACTGGACACTCTTGGTTGCTTCTTGCAGAAATTCCAAACAGCTGGGGAATTTGATCAATTGGTAGCATGCTATAGGTATTGGGATCGATGCCCGCATTCCCCAAAAACACATTTTTTTGTGGATCCAAGAAAGCTCAAGTTCGCACTTCATGCAGCCTTGTCTTACGACAACCTACTGTCATGTCACAATGACAAGCAACTTTCCTGTCACACTGATGTCAAAATGTCAGATGAAAAAGCAAAGCATTACTTACTTTCAAAGGAGCAGCGTGACACACACCATTGAGATCCACAAAGAAAGCTGTGGATAGTTTCCTTGAAGCCAGAGCATAAAGAAAGAACCAATACAAATCCCGAAAACCTGGATCGAACCAGGGACTTTTAAATCTTCAGTCTAACGCTCTCCCAACTGAGCAATTTCAGCAATGCACTTAACTAATTATGTGGCACCATTGACAATTTACATGCATGGTGACTCACAATTTTGACACTCAAAATGTACATATTAGCCAGTACAGGGATCGAACCCATGACCTTTGCATTACTAGCATCAGACTCTAACCAACTGAGCTAACCGGCCACTAGCTATTGGGTGCAATGTTGAGATGCACTGAGCCTCTGCAAGTGCTGGCACGGAAACTAACAAGTCAACCAAGAGCATAGCCTGACAAGACTGGACACTCTTGGTTGCTTCTTGCAGAAATTCCAAACAGCTGGGGAATTTGATCAATTGGTAGCATGCTATCGGTATGGGATCGATGCCCGATTCCCCAAAAACAATTTTTTGTGCAACCAAGAAAGCTCCAGTTCACACTTCATGCAGCCTTGTCTTACGACAACCTACTGTCATGTAACAATGACTAGCAACTTTCCGGTCACACTGATGTCAAAATGTCAGATGAAAAAGCAAGACATTACTTACTTTCCGAGGGGCAGTGTGACACAC
>NW_022263351.1:0-25000 GCF_002021735.2 Oncorhynchus kisutch
GGAGATGCTTTATGAAGTGTTTCTCTAATCTCCAGGTTCCTTCAATGACACCTTCCTCTCTCAAACCGTTGTCTGTGTTCTGAAGAAGTGTTGTACACTATTTACAGAGGGCTGTTAGTGTTCAAGCTCTCTGTTTTGCTTTCTGCATGATTAGTTCTAAAAAACAAAGATCATTGTTACCCCAAGCGTCCACAGAAATATCCACGTTTCCACGTCCTCAGCCTTCCATACATATTTCTCCCTAACTCTGTCCCTCACTCTGAAACTCTCTCTCTCTGACCCTCACTCTGAAACTCTCTCTCTCTGTCTGTCTCTCTCTGTCCCTCACTCTGAAACGCTTCTCTCTCCCAGTCGTCTCTCTCTCTGTCCCTCACTCTGAAACTCTCTCTCTCTCAGTCTGTCTCTCTCTGACCCTCACTCTCTGCTCCTTGTGTAATAATTGAATGTTACTCTCATATTCCTTGGAAACCCACAGATTTTAGTGTTGGATCACTCTCAATGTTTCTATCAAAGGTTTCTAGTCCCTGCACCATGAAATGGATGCCTTGCTCATCTGAGATTGGAATGCGGATGGTTATGAGTGTTATGTCTGGTGGTTTGTGTTTGTGTGTGTGTTGTGTGTGTGTGTGTGTGTGTGTGTGTGTGTGTGTGTGTGTGTGTGTGTGTGTGTGTGTGTGTGTGCTTCCCCAGTCCCCTCATCGAGATTCTACCGGTACACTGAAGTGTTCACTTCACTGTTCAAAGTGTTCAACAGAGCAGTCCGTTGGCAGCTCTTTGCACCTTAAAGGGCTTGAACACTACAGTGCAGTAGTCTAAAGTGCACCTCAAATGGCACCCTATTCCCTATACAGTGCACTAATTTTGGCCAGAGCCCTATGGGCCTTGGTCTAATGTAGTGCATTAAGTAGGGAATAGGGTGCCATTTGAGATGCAAATGGCATGTAGAGTGCAGCGGTCTGGCGGTGCAGTATTGTTTTTGCACATTAAGAGCGTGCTAAGAACAAGGGGTTATAATAGTCTTGAAGGGGATTTAAGGCCCTGCAGATGTCTGGGCTGACTGCTCTCATGTGATGCCAGGTCTGAGGAAAACATGGCTTCAAATACTATTTTAAATCGTTCAAATAATTTAGCTGTGCTTGATTGAACCTGTTGCTAATGGAACTGATAGAAATAGTGGTAAAGGGGAAGTCGAACCGCCCACCTGGCAGGTAAAGCAAAAAAACGACATTATTTATACACCTTTCAAATAGTAGTTGAAACTAGGTCTGGATGCCAATTCTGAGGTCATCTGTTAGACAAGGGAATGTCGGAGGGGAGGACGAGTGAGATCATTCTGGTTAGACTAAGGGGATGTCGGAGGGGAGGACGAGTGAGGTCACTCTGGTTAGACTAAGGGGATGTCGGAGGGGAGGACGAGTGAGGTCACTCTGGTTAGACTAAGGGGATGTCGGAGGGGAGGACGAGTGAGGTCACTCTGGTTAGACTAAGGGGATGTCGGAGGGGAGGACGAGTGAGGTCACTCTGGTTAGACTAAGGGGATGTCGGAGGGGAGACGAGTGAGATCATTTCACACGTCAGCCTGCCCTGTCTGCAGACTTGTTTGTGAATGTTAGATGAGGCTCATACTTAAACTGTCTCTGACTTGTTTGTGAATGTTAGATGAGGCTCATACTTAAACTGGCTCTGACTGTAACTGTTCTGATTGATACTTGATGGGGATATTAAGCGATAAGACTAGGTGGTGGGCACAGTGCCTTCAGGAAGTATTCACACCCCTTTACTTTTACATATTTGTTGTGTTACAGCATGAATATTCAAATGAGATTTTGTGTCACTGATTTACACACAATATCCCATAATGTCAAAGTGAAATTTGTATTTGTATAAAACTTTAGAAATGAATCCAAAATGAGAAGCTGAATGTCTTGAGTCAATAAGTATTCTACCCTTTTGTTCTGGTAAACCTAAATAAGTTCAGGAGTAAGAATGTGCTTAACAAATCTCATACATTGTTCAATTATAGTGGTTAAAATGATCTTGGTAACCCTCACATACAATTATCTGTAAGGTCCCTGAATCGAGTAGTGAATTTCAAGCACAGATTCAACCACAAAGACCAGGGAGGTTTTCCAATGCTTCGCAAAGAAGGGCACCTCTTTAGTAGATGTATAAAAAGCAGACATTGAATATCCCTTTGAGTATGGTGACGTTATTCATTACACTTTGAATGGTGTATCAATACACCCAGTCACTACAAAGATGCAGGTGTCCTTCCTAACTCAGTTGCGGGAGAGGAAGGAAACTGCTCAGGGATTTCACCATGAGGCCAATGGTGACTTTAATACAGTTACAGTTTTAATGGTTGTGATATGAGAACTGAAGATGGATCAACAACATTGTAGTTACTCCACAATACAATTCTAATACTAATTTAAATGTGCTCAACATCAGTCAACAAGGCACTAAAGTAAAACTGCAAAGAAATGAACTTAGAAATCTCTTCGAGACTTGTGCCAAGCTTATAGAGACATACCCCAAAAGACTCGGCTGTAATTGCCCCCAAAGTTGCTACTACAAAGTATTGACTTAAATGAGAAATTTCTGTATTTCATTTTTATTTTAGGGTAGTGTGTGTAGATGGGTGAGGGGAAAACATTAGATTTAATCCATTTTGAATTCAGGCTGTAACACAACAAAATGTGGAATAAGACCAGGGGTATGAATACTTTCTGTGTGTTGTCAAGCCTATCAGACACACAATATGTTGTATCTACTTTTAAAGTCTTCTTGACACCAGTCAGTTCCAATCTTACTGCTCCGCATTTTAAAGGGGAAATCTGGGATTCCACCACCATGTTTTTGGTACAGCTGTGGGAGGGGGCTGGAGAAATGGAACCACTCAACAATGCATGGACAGAGCTATGAATGCAAGGACTCAGGTGCAAGGAATCACCACATTCCATTCGTTGCATCCTTCATCTACTCATCTATTCAAAACCATTGAGCCAAAGTTCCCTTTGTCAACAGAAACTGTGATGAAGGATTGAACCGTCTAGTCTAAGGAATTAACTCACGTCTGTCTTATGCACAACTCACATTCCTGGACACCTTGTAAAACCAACGCTGTAATCAACGCCAGTCAGGCTTTTCTTTTCAACTCACCTCTGCCACACTGTTTTGCAGCGTGAGTAAGATGGTCATCTACTGTCTCTGAAGGTGTGCTCTGGTGTCTGTCATTGGCTTTTCAGACCTTTTGTTACTGGGTCATTCCATATGAATTCACTCACTTTTTGACTACACTCCTTTTTAGATTTGAAAAAATCCTTCCAAACAGGTTTACCCGTGGTAGAAGCGGTCAGAAAGTGCCGGAAACATTCAGGAGATAGAGGTGCTCAAACGTGACCCATTTTGCATACTCAGCCCTACCATGAGACATCCAAAACTACAATGAAAAGGATAAACGGTTGAGTTTGATATCATTTGAAGGCTTACAAACAGGGAGGGTTGTCAAACTATTTGATTATTTATTTTAAAAAATGTGGTTAAGATCATCTCCGATGAATAAGAGGCAGATCGTTTTTAGATCCTCTCAGATGTCTCGTTTTCACGTATGTTGTAGCTTAGAGCCTATCTGACATTGTCTTAGGTGTTTGTTGTGCCCGTCACCGGTTGAGACACAGCATTCTCTCGGATGCTTGGAGGCTCCACACAATTGAATGGTTTTCACAGCAATGTTTTGGCCTGTGGACATCACCTTCCTCAGGGGTTTACAGAGAGATGAAAACTGGCCTTTGAAAAGGTTAGGCAGTACATGATTATTCAAAACAACTAGAAGCAAAATGACAACAACAAAAAATCACAAGGGATGTTCACACAGTAGTGGGGGGCTTCCTGAACACAGGTTCCTGTATAGTCTAGGACCGTAGAGAGGTTTGCCTGGGCCCTGGGGATAGTATGACTTCACAGTCAAATGTCTCAGAACAAGGCTGGCTTTTCAGGTTTGGCTTTGCTGCGTGTTGTGTGCTGTTCATCTGAGTGGCAGGTGTGAGACTTTGTTTGAACATGCAGTACAGAGTACCTCTCAGGAGTTCTCTTACACACACACACACACACACACACACCATCAGATTGGACTTTAATTCTTGGAGGTGAGTAAGAGCAATAGCGTTTATAAAGGACTGTTTTTATTATTCCTCCTCCTTGGAGGACGTAAACACACCTAGTAAAGTACCTCGTGTTTTCTTTTAAATACTTCAGGTACATTATACTGGCAGAATGGAACCAATACTACTAGAAGTCTGATCCAAATCTCATGTCCCCATGGGCGTGTCAGTTAGTGGGAATAATAACCGAGTGAATATCATAACAGGTGTGATGCACATATAACACATGTTTAATCATGTCATGACGGGTGTGGGTTTGACATCAAGACACGTTTCTAAATGTAGGAGGTGGGTAACGTGTTTCATCATGTTTGAACAGAACAGACCACAGCAGAGGCTTGCCCTTTTAGGATCACAGAGGAAGTTGTTGTTTTTTGGATTGTTAGTTTAGTAGCCACTAGCCACTTGTTTTCTGTGAACAGCTTTAAAATGTTTTCAGGTTTCATTTGTCTTTCCTCGAGCATCTTGGCAACAGAACATTATCACTGGGAAGGCCGTGTTTTGGGGCTGCCCCTCTGCCCCCGACCGACCCAAATCCCTGACTGGTACAATCCACTGCTGATTAACAAAGAGCCTGATCTCGCCAAATCAATGAATCAGATTAATGATGTGAGTCCGGCTCTGGGCCAGACCTGGGGAGGAAAGGGCTTGTGTGGTTTCACATGGGAATTTTCACTCCTTTCGTATTTGTGTGTGCTTATCAAAAGGGATTGACATGAATGAATGGGAGGCAGATTGAGGGGCTGTAGATATGGTTTAGTATAGGCTATAGAAGAACAGTGGGACTGGGATTTAATAGTATGACGTAGGCCTAGGCATCCAACCAGCTGCTGTGGCCGGCTGCTTTAACTACACGACCGGCTGCTGTGGCCGGCTGCTTTAACTACACGACCGGCTGCTGTGGCCGGCTGCTGTGGCCGGCTGCTTTAACTACACGACCGGCTGCTTTAACTACACGACCGGCTGCTGTGGCCGGCTGCTTTAACTACACGACCGGCTCCAGGCACCAAGACTCTTTTGAGGCCCGTTCCAGTTGATAGCTCCATCAGGCAGGGACCAGAGAGCCAGGGACCAGAGAGCCAGGGACCAGAGAGCAGGGACCAGAGAGCAGGGACCAGAGAGGCAGGGACCAGAGAGGCAGGGACCAGAGAGGCCAGGGACCAGAGAGGCAGGGACCAGAGAGGCAGGGACCAGAGAGGCAGGGACCAGAGAGGCAGGGACCAGAGAGGCAGGGACCAGAGAGGCAGGGACCAGAGAGGCAGGGACCAGAGAGGCAGGGACCAGAGAGGCAGGGACCAGAGAGGCAGGGACCAGAGAGGCAGGGACCAGAGAGGCAGGGACCAGAGAGGCAGGGACCAGAGAGGCAGGGACCAGAGAGGCAGGGACCAGAGAGGCAGGGACCAGAGAGCCAGGGACCAGAGAGCCAGGGACCAGAGAGCCAGGGACCAGCCGTGTGGACTTGACCAGATAATGGTAATGGAGGAGGAATGCACCAGTCTCACCATGCTGTTTATTCTCGTCCGGATAGCGGATTGGCCTTTTCTTTTCAGACTGATTGAGTGAATACCTTTTTGAGTCAATCCCAAAAATATCAACAACAAAGTAGATGGAAATACAAGTGGCCTTTGTGGTTAGACTGCTGTCTGAAAGGATCAAACACTTTATATATGTATATTTATATAACCTTTATTTAACTAGGCAAGTCAGTTAAGAACAATTATTATTTACAATGACGGCCTTACCCGCCTTACCCGGACGACGCTGGGCCAATTGGTGGATCGCCCTACAGCCTGGAATCGAACCAGGGTCTGTAGAGACCACTGCGTCACTCAGGAGCCCAAAATGTAATCCTGTTGAAAAAGCGCTACTCTGTGTCCAATGTTTAATGCTTTGTGTGTTTATAACCATGCTATGCACTGTTATAACCATGATATTCTCTGTTATTGCTATGTTATGCCTGGTGTTACATCTACAACGTCTTTAAAGCTTTTATGACTCAAAAATGTCTCTCTGTCTCTTGTCTTTTTAGACAAAAGAAAATGAATGACACATTCCCCCTAACCAGAAAGAAGAAGTGAAGGAGTGGGGAGATTGTTGGAGAGAAGAGAGAGAGAGAGACTGAAGAGGGTCTAAGCTGAAGGAGTGGGGAGATCATTGGGGAGAAGAGGGAGAGAGAGAGACTGAAGAGGGTCTAAACTGAAGGAGTGGGGAGATCATTGGAGAGAAGAGAGAGAGAGAGAGACTGAAGAGGGTCTAAACTGAAGGAGTGGGGAGATCGTTGGAGAGAAGAGAGAGAGAGACTGAAGAGGGTCTAAACTGAAGGAGTGACCGGAGAGGATACTTATTGCAGACACCATGTCTGTCTCCACCACCAAACAGGAGAGAACCCTGTGTGTTCTGCTCCCTAATAAAGAACAGCTGGACATCACTGTGGGGGTGAGCACGTCCCATTATGACTCCTCCTGTTGATTCTGTAGGTATTCCATGAGTCAGCCAGGGGGGTTTCTATGGACGGCTTTTCAATGGAAGGTTTTAGTCCTGGGCCAGTAATGTATCAAGAGTATTTCTAGTCCCGTATTATAAAATGTATGGAGTTGTACATGAGATCCATGTCTGGGAGGTCACTTCACTTTTTTTTCACTTACCCTGTTTATAGCAGTCAGCCTGTTACAGTCACCCTGTTTATAGCAGTCAGCCTGTTAGTCACCCTGTTTATAGCAGTCAGCCTGTTAGTCACCCTGTTTATAGCAGTCAGCCTGTTATAGTCACCCTGTTTATAGCAGTCAGCCTGTTACAGTCACCCTGTTTATAGCAGTCAGCCTGTTAGTCACCCTGTTTATAGCGGTCTGTTACAGTCACCCTGTTTATAGCAGTCAGTCTGTTAGTCACCCTGTTTATAGCAGTCAGCCTGTTACAGTCACCCTGTTTATAGCAGTCAGCCTGTTAGTCACCCTGTTTATAGCAGTCAGCCTGTTAGTCACCCTGTTTATAGCAGTCAGCCTGTTAGTCACCCTGTTTATAGCGGTCTGTTACAGTCACCCTGTTTATAGCAGTCAGTCTGTTAGTCACCCTGTTTATAGCAGTCAGTCTGTTAGTCACCCTGTTTATAGCAGTCAGACAGTTACAGTCACCCTGTTTATAGCAGTCAGCCAGTTACAGTCACCCTGTTTATAGCAGTCAGCCTGTTAGTCACCCTGTTTATAGCAGTCAGCCTGTTAGTCACCCTGTTTATAGCAGTCAGCCTGGTAGTCACCCTGTTTATAGCAGTCAGCCTGTTAGTCACCCTGTTTATAGCAGTCAGCCTGTTAGTCACCCTGTTTATAGCAGTCAGCCAGTTACAGTCACCCTGTTTATAGCAGTCAGCCTGTTAGTCACCCTGTTTATAGCAGTCAGCCTGTTAGTCACCCTGTTTATAGCAGTCAGCCTGTTAGTCACCCTGTTTATAGCAGTCAGTCTGTTACAGTCACCCTGTTTATAGCAGTCAGCCTGTTACAGTCACCCTGTTTATAGCAGTCAGCCTGTTACAGTCACCCTGTTTATAGCAGTCAGCCTCTTAGTCACCCTGTTTATAGCAGTCAGTCTGTTACAGTCACCCTGTTTATAGCAGTCAGCCTGTTACAGTCACCCTGTTTATAGCAGTCAGCCTCTTAGTCACCCTGTTTATAGCAGTCAGTCTGTTACAGTCACCCTGTTTATAGCAGTCAGCCTGTTACAGTCACCCTGTTTATAGCAGTCAGCCTGTTAGTCACCCTGTTTATAGCAGTCAGCCTGTTAGTCACCCTGTTTATAGCAGTCAGCCTGTTAGTCACCCTGTTTATAGCAGTCAGCCTGTTAGTCACCCTGTTTATAGCAGTCAGCCTGTTACAGTCACCCTGTTTATAGCAGTCAGCCTGTTACAGTCACCCTGTTTATAGCAGTCAGCCTCTTAGTCACCCTGTTTATAGCAGTCAGTCTGTTACAGTCACCCTGTTTATAGCAGTCAGCCTGTTAGTCACCCTGTTTATAGCAGTCAGCCTGTTAGTCACCCTGTTTATAGCAGTCAGCCTGTTACAGTCACCCTGTTTATAGCAGTCAGCCTGTTAGTCACCCTGTTTATAGCAGTCAGCCTGTTAGTCACCCTGTTTATAGCAGTCAGCCTGTTAGTCACCCTGTTTATAGCAGTCAGCCTGTTAGTCACCCTGTTTATAGCAGTCAGCCTGTTACAGTCACCCTGTTTATAGCAGTCAGCCTGTTAGTCACCCTGTTTATAGCAGTCAGCCTGTTAGTCACCCTGTTTATAGCAGTCAGCCTGTTACAGTCACCCTGTTTATAGCAGTCAGCCTGTTAGTCACCCTGTTTATAGCAGTCAGCCTGTTAGTCACCCTGTTTATAGCAGTCAGCCTGTTACAGTCACCCTGTTTATAGCAGTCAGCCTGTTACAGTCACCCTGTTTATAGCAGTCAGCCTGTTAGTCACCCTGTTTATAGCAGACAGCCTGTTAGGTACCCTGTTTATAGCAGTCAGCCTGTTAGTCACCCTGTTTATAGCAGTCAGCCTGTTAGTCACCCTGTTTATAGCAGTCAGCCTGTTAGTCACCCTGTTTATTACAGTCTTCTCTCTCCTCTCGCTCTCTCAGGTCAAGTCCACAGGGCAGGATGTGTTCAATCAGGTGTCTGAGCTCCTTGGAATAAAAGAGCTGCACTTCTTTGGCCTGACAGTGGTGAAGGGTAAGTTGTAGCTTCTACACAGGCCAAAACCAGCCCTAACCCAGGAGACCTATTCATAAAGTGTCTTATAGTAGGAGTGATGTTCTGAGATCAGTTTACATTATACATCATAGTAAGTTAGATTATATGGACAGGGGGGTGGGAACCTGATCCTAGATCAGCACTCCTCCTGAGACGCTTTATGAATGTGGACCCAGGCCTCTGAGACCTACCCTGCCCAACCACACACCCCTTACCCTGCCCAACCACCCACCCCTTACCCTGCCCAACCACCCACCCCTTACTCTGCCCAACCACCCACATTCATAATCCAGTATGTACATACACACACACTGTAGTACACACACACACTGTAGTACACACACACACACACACACACACACACACACTGTAGTACACACACACACACACTGTAGTACACACACACACACTGTAGTACACACACACACACACACACTGTAGTACACACACACACACACACACACACTGTAGTACACACACACACACACACACTGTAGTACACACTCACACACACACACTGTAGTACACACACACACACACACACACACACTGTAGTACACACACACACTGTAGTACACACACACACTGTAGTACACACACACACACACACACACACACACACACACACACACACTGTAGTACACACACACACTGTAGTACACACACACACACACACACACTGTAGTACACACACACACACACACACACACACACACACACACACACACACCACACACACACACACACACACACACACACACACACACACACACACACACACACTGTAGTACACACACACACACACACACTGTAGTACACACACACACACACACACTGTAGTACACACACACACACACCACTGTAGTACACACACACACACACACACACTGTAGTACACACACACACACACACACACTGTAGCACACACACACACACACACACACACACACACACACACACACACACACACACACTGTAGTACACACACACACACACACTGTAGTACACACACACACACACACACACACACACACACACACACACACACACACACACACACACACTGTAGTACACACACACACACACACACACTGTAGTACACACACACACACACACACTGTAGTACACACACACACACACACACACACTGTAGACACACACACACACACACACACACACACACTGTAGTACACACACACACACACACCACACACACACACACTGTAGTACACACACACACACACACACACACACACACACACACACACACACACACACACACTGTAGTACACACACACACACACACACACACACACTGTAGTACACACACACACACACACACACACACACACACACTGTAGTACACACACACACACACACACACTGTAGTACACACACACACACTGTAGTACACACACACACACACACACACACTGTAGTACACACACACACACACACTGTAGTACACACACACACACACACACACACTGTAGTACACACACACACACACACACACTGTAGTACACACACACACACACACACACACACTGTAGTACACACACACACACACACACACACACAACACACACACACACACACACACACACACACTGTAGTACACCACACACACACACACACACACACACACACTGTAGTACACACACACACACACACACACACACTGTAGTACACACACACACACACCACACACACACACACTGTAGTACACACACACACACACACACACTGTAGTACACACACACACTGTAGTACACACACACACACACACACACACTGTAGTACACACACACACACACACTGTAGTACACACACACACACACACACATCACTGTATTACACACACACACACACACACACACACACTGTAGTACACACACACACACACACACACACACACACACACACACACACTGTAGTACACACACACACACACACACACACTGTAGTACACACACACACACACCTGTAGTACACACACACACACCACACTGTAGTACACACACACACACACACACACTGTAGTACACACACACACACACACACACTGTAGTACACACACACACACACACACACTGTAGTACATACATACACACACACACACTGTAGTACACACGCGCACACTGTAGTACATACGCACACACACACTGTAGTACACGCACACACACTAGTACACACACACACTGTAGTACACACACACTGTAGTACACACACACACACGCACACTGTAGTATACACACACTATACTGTAGTACACCCATACACACACTACACTGTAGTACACCCATACACACACTACACTGTAGTACACCCATACACACATACACTGTAGTACACACAGACACACTGTAGTACAGACACACACACTATAGTACACACACTGTAGTACACCCATACACACACTACACTGTAGTACACACAGACACATTGTAGTACACCCATACACACACACACACACACACACTGTAGTACACACACTGTAGTACACCCATACACACACTACACTGTAGTACACATACACGTACACATACACGCACACTGTAGTAAATATACATGCACACTGTAGTACACCCATACATACACTACATTGTAGTACATATACACGCACACTATAGTACACCCATACACACACACACACACTGTAGTACACACACACACACTACACTGTAGTACACACACACACACTACACTGTAGTACACCCATACACACACACACTGTAGTATACACACACTGTAGTACACACACACACACACACATACACTACACTGTGGTACACACACACATTACACACTACACTGTAGTACACACACACATTACACACACACTGTAGTACACACCACAGACAACACAGTCACATACACCCCAGTCCTTGAGTCCTTCTACTAGCAGTCTGTTAACATAATAGAACTGAACAACTGGGTTAGTTGCCAGAAACGGGGTAACAGCAGAATGAGATCAGAAGGGAATGTTGTTGTGTGTTTCTGCATTGCTGAGACTGAGATGTCTAATCTTCTTTGACCTTTGGACAAGTTCAATTCAAATGTTTTGTCAGTCTCTTTCTTTCTCACTCTCCTTCCTGTTTTCTGTCTTTCTCTCTTTGTTCTGCCATGTTGAAATGTCTTGGTAATCTTGTGTGGCTCACCTCTTGGTAATCTTGTGTGGCTCACCTCTTGGTAATCTTGTGTGGCTCACCTCTTGGTAATCTTGTGTGGCTCACCTCTTGGTAATCTTGTGTGGCTCACCTCTTGGTAATCTTGTGTGGCTCACCTCTTGGTAATCTTGTGTGGCTCACCTCTTGGTAATCTTGTGTGGCTCACCTCTTGGTAATCTTGTGTGGCTCACCTCTTGGTAATCTTGTGTGGCTCACCTCTTGGTAATCTTGTGTGGCTCACCTCTTGGTAATCTTGTGTGGCTCACCTCTTGGTAATCTTGTGTGGCTCACCTCTTGGTAATCTTGTGTGGCTCACCTCTTGGTAATCTTGTGTGGCTCACCTCTTGGTAATCTTGTGTGGCTCACCTCTTGGTAATCTTGTGTGGCTCACCTCTTGGTAATCTTGTGTGGCTCACCTCTTGGTAATCTTGTGTGGCTCACCTCTTGGTAATCTTGTGTGGCTCACCTCTTGGTAATCTTGTGTGGCTCACCTCTTGGTAATCTTGTGTGGCTCACCTCTTGGTAATCTTGTGTGGCTCACCTCTTGGTAATCTTGTGTGGCTCACCTCTTGGTAATCTTGTGTGGCTCACCTCTTGGTAATCTTGTGTGGCTCACCTCTTGAACAAGAGCTCTTTTGTTTTTGTGTGAGTGCCTGCGGTGGTGTGTGGGGGCCTTCCACCTCTCTGGTCTGGGTCTGCCCGGGGTTCCAACAATATTAACTTCATTAAGCCAGGAATGTGGCCCTGCATTCCACCTCTTCACTGGAGGGAGGGATGAAGGGATAGATGGAGGGAGGGATAGATGGAGATAAAGGGAGGATAAGGGCGGGTGAAGAAGAAGAAGAAGAGGTAGGGGGAAGGAGTGGTGACTGGCCAGGGAGTCTCGTTAAAACAAAACGAGTGAAAGGGATGAGAGCAGAGGTGAAAGAAACTCAGAGAATGAGATGGTGATTGAGATGGTGAGTCAGAGAATGAGATGGTAATTTTAATGAAAAGAGAGATGGATGGATGGATGGATGGATGGATGGAGGAGTGAGTGAGTCATGTGGCCTGAATGTGGTGAGGTCAGAAAGAGATGAGCCCGAAATTAAATGCTTACCGTCTAAAGAAATATAGGCATTATGGATGAGGTGAAGACAGAAGTGAATAAGATGGATGTAATGGAACATGTTCGGTTGGAGCAGGGGTGTACTAGAGACAGGATGATATAACCCCAGTGGAACATGTTAGGTTGGAGCAGGGGTGTACTAGAGACAGGATGATATAACCCCAGTGGAACATGTTAGGTTGGAGCAGGGGTGTACTAGAGACAGGATGATATAACCCCAGTGGAACATGTTAGGTTGGAGCAGGGGTGTACTAGAGACAGGATGATATAACCCCAGTGGAACATGTTAGGTTGGAGCAGGGGTGTACCAGAGACAGGATGATATAACCCCAGTGGAACATGTTAGGTTGGAGCAGGGGTGTACTAGAGACAGGATGATATAACCCCAGTGGAACATGTTAGGTTGGAGCAGGGGTATACTAGAGACAGGATGATATAACCCCAGTGGATATTTGACTGGTGATTTGTATCTAACACATTGATACAACCCCCCCCTCCCCCATCACTTTCCTCACAGCTGCAACCATCTTATCAGCCCAACTGTTGAAAGAAAACACATTGAGATCATTTGTGATGATAGGAGATAAACTTCATGATTTAGTTTTGTTTGTCTTCCTTAAGAACAAAGAGCTATTAGAATGAGGATTAAACATACAAGATTCATTTTAACACTCCATTTGAAGAGTACGTAAATAAGTACTTCATAACACATTCCTAAGCATACATAACGCATTCCTAAGCATACATAACGCATTCCTAAGCATACATAACGCATTCCTAAGCATACATAACGCATTCATAAGCATACATAACACATTCCTAAGCATACATAACGCATTCATAAGAAGGACATAAGCGTGTCATAAATGTTTTTGTAGTCCGTTTTACTCTGTAGGCCTAGCGAGCCAACAGTCAATAGTGTTACTTTCTTCCTGAGCCGGTATGCTAGCAGAGCCTATAAGCAAACAGGAATATTAGCATTAGCATAGCTGTCAACAGGCGTATTAGCATAGCTGTCAACAGGCGTATTAGCATAGCTGTCAACAGGCGTATTAGCATAGCTGTCAACAGGCGTATTAGCATAGCTGTCAACAGGTGTATTAGCATAGCTGTCAACAGGTGTATTAGCATAGCTGTCAACAGGCGTATTAGCATAGCTGTCAACAGGCGTATTAGCATAGCTGTCAACAGGCGTATTAGCATAGCTGTCAACACAACAGTTGTTTTGTTTGCCTGCTGGTTGCATTGACCACACCAATGGAAAAACAAGTGTTTTTCTTTCTTTCTTTCTTTACTCTAATGTCATTGTTAGGCAGTTTTACGCATGAGTTAATTATTCTTTTGTTTGACTGAGGGTGTCCTGTTTCCTGTTTTACCTCAGACAATGAGCACATCTTTCTGGACATGGAAGATAAGCTGACCAAGTATTTCCCAAAGGAATGGAAGCAAGATTCAGGGAAGGTAAGAGTCCTCCAATAATCTACTTATTGATGTATTCTAACATGGATGGTTTTTGTCGTGTCTCAGAACACACACCTCCCTCGTTAACCAACCAGCTCACTGCAGCCCACTGCCCTACATAGTGTCTAGCTGTGTATTGTTCTTAACATGACAAATAGTTCATGCTATGCCTTTACATTGTATTACCAGGCCCATTCGTTCACCCATGGTTGTGGGGTGTGGTGTTTCACCCATGGTTGTGTTGTGTCCCGACTTCTATTATAAAGATGTCCAGCACTTGCATCACTGTGGTGTTTCACCGTGGTTGTGTTGTTTCACTGTGGTTGTGGTGTTTCACCGTGGTTGTGGTGTTTCACCGTGGTTGTGGTGTTTCACCGTGGTTGTGGTGTTTCACCGTGGTTGTGGTGTTTCCCCATGGATGTGTGGTGGGGTGTTTCACCATGGTTATGTGGTGGGGTGTTTCACCATGGATGTGGGGTGTTTCACCATGGTTGTGGGGTGGGGTGTTTCACCATGGTTGTGTGGTGGGGTGTTTCACCATGGATGTGGGGTGTTTCCCCATGGATGTGGGGTGTTTCACCATGGTTGTGGGGTGTTTCACCATGGTTGTGTGGTGGGGTGTTTCACCATGGTTGTGGGGTGGGGTGTTTCACCATGGTTGTGGGGTGGGGTGTTTCACCATGGTTGTGTGGTGGGGTGTTTCACCATGGTTGTGGGGTGGGGTGTTTCACCATGGTTGTGGGGTGGGGTGTTTCACCATGGTTGTGGGGTGGGGTGTTTCACCATGGTTGTGGGGTGGGGTGTTTCACCATGGTTGTGGGGTGGGGTGTTTCACCATGGTTGTGGGGTGGGGTGTTTCACCATGGTTGTGGGGTGGGGTGTTTCACCATGGTTGTGGGGTGTTTCACCATGGACGTGGTTGTTTCACCATGGATGTGGGGTGGGGTGTTTCACCATGGATGTGGGGTGGGGTGTTTCACCATGGATGTGGGGTGGGGTGGTTCACCATGGTTGTGGGGTGGGGTGGTTCACCATGGTTGTGGGGTGGGGTGTTTCACCATGGATGTGTGGTGGGGTGTTTCCCCATGGATGTGGGGTGGGGTGTTTCACTATGGTTGTGGGGTGGGGTGTTTCACTATGGTTGTGGGGTGTTTCACCATGGATGTGGGGTGTTTCACCATGGATGTGTGGTGGGGTGTTTCCCCATGGATGTGGGGTGGGGTGTTTCACTATGGTTGTGGGGTGGGGTGTTTCACTATGGTTGTGGGGTGTTTCACCATGGATGTGGGGTGGGGTGTTTCACCACGGATGTGGGGTGGGGTGTTTCACCACGGATGTGGGGTGGGGTGTTTCACCACGGATGTGGGGTGGGGTGTTTCACCACGGATGTGGGGTGGGGTGTTTCACCACGGTTGTGGGGTGGGGTGTTTCACCACGGATGTGTGGTGGGGTGTTTCACCACGGATGTGGGGTGGGGTGTTTCACCACGGATGTGGGGTGGGGTGTTTCACCACGGATGTGGGGTGGGGTGTTTCACCACGGATGTGGGGTGGGGTGTTTCACCACGGATGTGGGGTGGGGTGTTTCACCACGGATGTGGGGTGGGGTGTTTCACCACGGATGTGGGGTGGGGTGTTTCACCACGGATGTGGGGTGGGGTGTTTCACCACGGATGTGGGGTGGGGTGTTTCACCACGGATGTGGGGTGGGGTGTTTCACCACGGATGTGGGGTGGGGTGTTTCACCACGGATGTGGGGTGGGGTGTTTCACCACGGATGTGGGGTGGGGTGTTTCACCATGGATGTGGGGTGTTTCACCATGGATGTGTGGTGGGGTGTTTCACCATGGTTGTGGGGTGGGGTGTTTCACCATGGATGTGGGGTGGGGTGTTTCACCATGGATGTGGGGTGGGGTGTTTCACCATGGATGTGGGGTGTGGTGTTTCACCATGGATGTGTGGTGGGGTGTTTCACCATGGATGTGTGGTGGGGTGTTTCACCATGGTTGTGGGGTGGGGTGTTTCACCATGGTTGTGGGGTGGGGTGTTTCACCATGGTTGTGGGGTGGGGTGTTTCACCATGGTTGTGGGGTGGGGTGTTTCACCATGATTGTGGGGTGGGGTGTTTCACCATGATTATGGGGTGTTTCACCATGGTTATGGGGTGTTTCACCATGGTTATGGGGTGGGGTGTTTCACCATGGTTATGGGGTGTTTCAACATGGATGGGGTGATTCACCATGGTTGTGGGGTGTTTCACCATGGTTGTGGGGTGGGGTGTTTCACCATGGTTGTGGGGTTTGGTATCTCACCATGGTTATGGGGTGGGGTGTTTCAACATGGATGGGGTGATTCACCATGGTTGTGGGGTGGGGTGTTTCACCATGGTTATGGGGTGTTTCAACATGGATGGGGTGTTTCACCATGGTTGTGGGGTGGGGTGTTTCACCATGGTTATGGGGTGTTTCAACATGGATGGGGTGATTCACCATGGTTGTGGGGTGGGGTGATTCACCATGGTTGTGGGGTGTTTCACCATGGTTATGGGGTGTTTCACCATGGTTATGGGGTGTTTCACCGTGGTTATGGGGTGTTTCACCGTGGTTATGGGGTGTTTCACCATGGTTATGGGGTGTTTCAACATGGATGGGGTGATTCACCATGGTTGTGGGGTATTTCACCATGGTTGTGGGGTGGGGTGTTTCACCATGGTTATGGGGTGTTTCAACATGGATGGGGTGATTCACCATGGTTGTGGGGTATTTCACCATGGTTGTGGGGTGGGGTGTTTCACCATGGTTATGGGGTGTTTCACCATGGTTATGGGGTGTTTCACCATGGTTATGGGGTGTTTCACCATGGTTATGGGGTGTTTCACCATGGTTATGGGGTGTTTCACCATGGTTATGGGGTGTTTCACCGTGGTTATGGGGTGTTTCACCGTGGTTATGGGGTGTTTCACCGTGGTTATGGGGTGTTTCAACATGGATGGGGTGATTCACCATGGTTGTGGGGTATTTCACCATGGTTGTGGGGTGGGGTGTTTCACCATGGTTGTGGGGTGTGGTATCTCACCATGGTTGTGTTGTTTCCTCAGGGGTTACAGAAGAGATCCCTCCCCCTGGTACTCTGCCTCAAGGTGCAGTACTATGTGGAGAACGGCAGGCTCATCTGGTGAGGCTCCAAACAACATGCTTATTTCCTAATACTCTAAACATACCATCATACTTCAGACCCATTGCTGGAACCGAATAACAATGCACTCGAGGTCTCCCTCCAAAAATGTGGACTTAATATACCCAGCTCTGTATCTCATGAACTCCCTTTACCTCCTCCAACTCCGTTGTTATTACATCTAGTGACCCTGCCTCTCTCTAACTCTCCTCCAGTGAGCGGAAGGCGAGGCGTCTGTACTTCTCTGACCTGAGGGAGAGGGTGTTGCGTTCTGAGTGTCGTCAGCAGGAGGAGGTGTACTTGTGTTCTTTCTTTCAAACATTTTATTTTAGATTTCTTCATCGTATGACAATCACAAACATTCAAAAATACACAATAACACAATGAAATCCCATTTTCCAGGTGTACTTCCAGCTGGCTGGGTATGCTCTTCAAGCTGACCTGGAGGACCATCCCCTGCCTGGGAAGAACCAGGGAGGTACCCGCTACTTCCAACCCAAAGAGTACTTCCCTCCCTGGGTAAGTGTGAGAGTGTGTGGGGCCTGGGGAAGTCTACGTGTTGAGATACCGTACAGTTTCTTACATGTGGCCACTGCCATTCTCAGTAAATGGTTCTACAGCGATATTGTCTGAATGTGGTCTCTCTGTCTTTCTCTCTCTCAAGAAAATCTCTCTCTCTCTCTTTTCTCTCTCTCTCTCAAGAAAGTCAGTTATGTCTGATTTGCTTAATATAAGGAATTTGAAATTCGTATAATTTACCTTTCATACTTAATTATTTTTAAAACCAAAGACTTTTACTCAAGTAGTATTTTACTTGGTGACTCACTTTTACGTGAGTCATTTTCTATTAGTGTATCTTTACTTTGACTCAAGTAGGACAATTGGGTACTTTCTCCACCACTGATGGCAAGCTGCCAGTAGCGTGCAGCCCACCTGTGAGTAGCTCGCCAATCAATTCTGAAAGTAATGTATTTTTTCACACGTTCCATGCAAACTGTCGTAAACATAAAGCTCCTGGCTACTATCCAATCAAAGCCACTTTGACATGATCCCATCCCTGGTTACATACTACCAAACGTAACACAATATCTGCCAATTAATTTCCAGCAATATTGCCCCCATCTGTCTGTTTGGTGAAAACTCAGTATGTAGCAAGTAAGAGATGCTAATGATAACTGTCTTGTTGGCTTACCTGACAGATCTACACTACCGTTCAAAAGTTTGGGGTCACTTAGAAATGACCTTGTTTTTGAAAGATCATTTTTTTGTTCATTTAAAATAACATCAAATTGATCAGAAATACAGTGTAGACATTGTTAATGTTGTAAATTACTATTGGGGCTGTACATAGTCTGTACATAGTCGTACAGAGGCCCATTATCAGCAACCATCACTCATGTGTTCCAATGGCACGTTGTGTTAGCTAATCCAAGTTGATCATTAGAAAACCCTTTTGCAATTATGTTAGCACAGCTGAAAACTGTTGTGTTGATTTAAAGAAGCAAGAAAACTGTCGTTCTTTAGACTAGTTGAGTATCTGGAGCATCAGCATTTTGTGGGTTCGATTGCAGGCTCAAAATGGCCAGAAACAAAGAACTTTCTTCTAAAACGGGAGAGAAACAAATTCTAGAAAATACTAAATATAATTTTATGAAACATTATTTTACTAGGTATATTGGCAGAAAACACATCTCTTGCACATCACGTACCCTGGGAAGAGGAGAGGAGAGGAGAGGAGAAGAATGTGCCTATTTGAAAGCTAGAAAGAAGTAGCTCGCAATTATATATTTTTTTAAAGTAGCTCTCACGATAGAACAGGTTGTAGACCGCTGTTCTACAGTAATATTGAACCAATGTGTGTTGTTTTCTCTCTTCATCTTTAGATTGTGGCGAAGCGTGGGGTGGACTACCTGCTCTGTCACGGTCCCAAGGTACACAAGGAGCTAAGGGGCATGACGCCACGTGATGCGGTACTCCACTTCATCAAAGAGGCCTGTCGTCTCGAGGACGTCCCCGTCACCTTCTACAGGCTACAGAAGGTCAGTCAGAGATCTCATAGCAGAGTGAAGCAATCATTCAAATGTCTTAAGACCCCAAAGACCAAACAAAGATGGGAGCTCAGTGGCCAGGAACATTTCCCAAAAAGGAAGATACCTAGAGACGAACCAGACTCAGGAGGGAGGTAATATCCTCTTCTTGCTGTACTGGATAATCCTTGTCTACAGCCCACATTTATTAGGCTGAAGCAAGGAAAGGTTATCGTGTGTTTTCAAAATTAGCCAATAGCCCGAAGCGTAAAACACTTCACATACACAAACAATCACTGAAATAGTTTCACATAGTGTCAACATGTATGGCACAGAGCCACTGCAGACAGACGTCTAAACAGAGATATGGAGTTTCAACATGTATGGCACAGAGCCACTGCAGACAGACGTCTAAACAGAGATATGGAGTTTCAACATGTATGGCACAGAGCCACTGCAGACAGACGTCTAAACAGAGATATGGAGTTTCAACATGTATGGCACAGAGCCACTGCAGACAGACGTGTAAACAGAGATATGGAGTTTCAACATGTATGGCACAGAGCCACTGCAGACAGACGTCTAAACAGAGATATGGAGTTTCAACATGTATGGCACAGAGCCACTGCAGACAGACGTCTAAACAGAGATATGGAGTTTCAACGTATATGGCACAGAGCCACTGCAGACGTCTGTCTATAAACAGAGATATTTGAATTGTTACTGTATCCAGTTGGCCTATTTGGTGGGGTATGTGTGCATTAGGTAAAATAGGCTGATACAGTACATCCATTTGCATCTGTGTTTTCCAAGTCCAGCCCAATGTCTGCCTCTCAAATGTTACCCTATTCCCTGTATAGTCCACTACTTTAGACCAGGGCTGTATGGGTCCTGATCAAAAGGAGGGCACTAAATAGGGAGTAGGGTGACATTTGGGATTCATCAAATGTTCCCAGTGGAGGGGTTAGGCTGTGGGTTGGGGATATATGGCTGTGGGTTGGGGATGTGTGGCTGTGGGTTGGGGATATATGGCTGTGGGTTGGGGTTGTGTGGCTGTGGGTTGGGGTTGTGTGGCTGTGGGTTGGGGATGTGTGGCTGTGGGTTGGGGATGTGTGGCTGTGGGTTGGGGATGTGTGGCTGTGGGTTGGGGATATGTGGCTGTGGGTTGGGGTTGTGTGGCTGTGGGTTGGGGATGTGTGGCTGTGGGTTGGGGATGTGTGGCTGTGGGTTGGGGATATATGGCTGTGGGTTGGGGTTGTGTGGCTGTGGGTTGGGGATGTGTGGCTGTGGGTTGGGGATATATGGCTGTGGGTTGGGGATGTGTGGCTGTGGGTTGGGGTTGTGTGGCTGTGGGTTGGGGTTGTGTGGCTGTGGGTTGGGGATATATGGCTGTGGGTTGGGGATGTGTGGCTGTGGGTTGGGGTTGTGTGGCTGTGGGTTGGGGATGTATGGCTGTGGGTTGGGGATATATGGCTGTGGGTTGGGGATGTGTGGCTGTGGGTTGGGGATATGTGGGTTGGGGTTGTGTGGCTGTGGGTTGGGGTTGTGTGGCTGTGGGTTGGGGATATGTGGGTTGGGGTTGTGTGGCTGTGGGTTGGGGTTGTGTGGCTGTGGGTTGGGGTTGTATGGCTGTGGGTTGGGGATGTGTGGCTGTGGGTTGGGGATGTGTGGCTGTGGGTTGGGGATGTGTGGCTGTGGGTTGGGGATATGTGGCTGTGGGTTGGGGTTGTGTGGCTGTGGGTTGGGGTTGTGTGGCTGTGGGTTGGGGATGTGTGGCTGTGGGTTGGGGATGTGTGGCTGTGGGTTGGGGTTGTGTGGCTGTGGGTTGGGGATGTGTGGCTGTGGGTTGGGGATGTGTGGCTGTGGGTTGGGGATGTGTGGCTGTGGGTTGGGGATGTGTGGCTGTGGGTTGGGGATATGTGGCTGTGGGTTGGGGATGTGTGGCTGTGGGTTGGGGATATGTGGCTGTGGGTTGGGGATATGTGGCTGTGGGTTGGGGATATATGGCTGTGGGTTGGGGATATGTGGCTGTGGGTTGGGGATGTGTGGCTGTGGGTTGGGGTTGTGTGGCTGTGGGTTGGGGATATGTGGCTGTGGGTTGGGGATGTGTGGCTGTGGGTTGGGGATATATGGCTGTGGGTTGGGGATATGTGGCTGTGGGTTGGGGATATGTGGGTTGGGGTTGTGTGGCTGTGGGTTGGGGTTGTGTGGCTGTGGGTTGGGGTTGTGTGGCTGTGGGTTGGGGTTGTGTGGCTGTGGGTTGGGGATGTGTGGCTGTGGGTTGGGGATGTGTGGCTGTGGGTTGGGGATGTGTGGCTGTGGGTTGGGGATATGTGGCTGTGGGTTGGGGTTGTGTGGCTGTGGGTTGGGGATGTGTGGCTGTGGGTTGGGGATGTGTGGCTGTGGGTTGGGGTTGTGTGGCTGTGGGTTGGGGATGTGTGGCTGTGGGTTGGGGATGTGTGGCTGTGGGTTGGGGATGTGTGGCTGTGGGTTGGGGATGTGTGGCTGTGGGATTGCCTGTTATCTTGTTATCTTGGGGGGCTCAGATGCTTGACTGACACCTCATCCTTCATTCTCCTTAATCCTTCTGTCTCTCAGGACAAGAAAGAAGAGAGAGGCACAGCTCTGCTGGGACTGACCCTCAGAGGAATGCAGCTTTATCAGGTGTGTGTGTGGGGGGGGGGTTAATGTTGCTGTGTTTGAGGATATGTGTTCCATCTGTAAGTGTTTGTGTGGGGGGGTTAATGTTGCTGTGTTTGAGGATATGTGTCCCATCTGTCGTGTGTGTGTGTGTGTGTGTGTGTGTGTGTGTGTGTGGGGGGGGGGGGGTAAATGTTGCTGTGTTTGAGGATATGTGTCCCATCTGTCTACGGATGTCAATGTGTACGTCAGAGTGAACCTGCCTCCTCTCAAATCATCCACCCTCCTCCTTCTCCTACTATGCCCTCTACATCAACCATGTGAGGAATGTGTAGGTTAACCAGGAACAGCAGTAAAACATTGCATGGTTGAGTTCAAATGGCACCCTATTCCCTATATAGTGCACTACTTTTGACCAGAGCCTTATAGGTAGTAGTGCATTATGTAGGGAATAGGGTGCCATTTAGGACAAAACCATGGTCTGGGGGCCATCCCACCTCAGCCTTTGATTTGTCCGTCAGAGGTCATCTGGGAGGATTGGACACACACACACACTCTGGGAGGATTAGTTAGGGGTCTGGGGTTTGTAGTGATTTATGGGGGTTGAGGTGATTACATACCCAGTAGACCGTGGTGAGGCGGGGTGAGGCGAGGGTCGGGGCGAGGCGAGGCGGGGCGAGGCGAGGTGGTGTGAGGTGGTAGGAGGAGGTGGTAGGAGGAGGTGGTGTGAGGTGAGAGACTGTGAGGACCTATCAGGCCTCTTGGTCTAAGCAAGGTCCAGATGGCCCACTGAAAAATGAGAGAAACACATGTTGGATTGTACATCTTCCTGTCAAGCCAAACCTGTAATGTTTTCTTTAAAACTGAATTACATGATACAATCTGGACTTGTGAATAAAGTATGAATCTCTCAAAATGCTCACAAAGACCAGCCCTTTGACACCTCAGAAGCTCACTATTTGGCAAAACACCAAAAATATGATTTTGACCCAATGAGTTTGGTTCATACTTTAAAACTGTTTATTAATGATTTACTACATATGAACTAATGATTCCCCTATGGAAGTGTAACCAATGTCTTTTGTCTTTGTAATGTGTGTGTCATTTCCCCAGGAGGCGGACAACATCCGCCAGCTTCTCTATGATTTCCCCTGGTCCAACGTGGGACGACTCACCTTCCTGGTACCCTCCACTCTATATTAGCATATGTAAAGTGACGTCCAGTGAGTGCATGCATTGTTAGTGGAGGTGGATGTGATCCTAAAGCCATGCTCTTATCTTCCCATTATCTTTTAAATGAAGTGGTATTAGAATGATTATTTAATGAGGGTTTTAATTACACTGAGCTGTGTAGGATTCCACCATGTCCTCCTGTTACATTTCACATTGATATTTTAGTCATTTAGTAGACACTCTTATCCAGAGCAACTAGGGTTATGTTCCTTGCCCAAGGGCAGACAGATTTTTCACCTAGTCAGATTTTTCACATGGGGATTCGAACCAGCAACCTTTCGGTCACTGGCCCAATGCTCTTAACCGCTAGGCTACCTGCGCTTAACCGCTAGGCTACCTGCTCTTAACCGCTAGGCTACCTGCTCTTAACCGCTAGGCTACCTGCTCTTAACCGCTAGGCTACCTGCTCTTAACCGCTCGGCTACCTGCTCTTAACCGCTCGGCTACCTGTTCTTAACCGCTAGGCTACCTGTTCTTAACCGCTAGGCTACCTGCTCTTAAACGCTAGGCTACCTGCTCTTAACCGCTAGGCTACCTGCTCTTAACCGCTAGGCTACCTGCTCTTCACCGCTAGGCTACCTGCTCTTCACCGCTAGGCTACCTGCAGCCTAGTGTTCTTACTCAATCTACCTGGTCAAATAAATAAATAATGATGTCATCATGTTGCCCTCCCTTCTCCTGTTCCTTCAGGGAAAGAAATTTGAGATCCAGCCAGATGGTCTGCCGTCGGCCAGGAAGCTGGTCTACTACACTGGGTCTCCGTTTCGCTCGCGCCACCTCCTCCTGCACCTCAGCAACAGCCACCGACTCTACCTCAGTCTCCAGCCTGCCCTCAAACACCTCCGACAGCTGGAGGACAGCGAGGGTGAGTAGGGAGAGAGAGGAGGGGAGGGTAATGTGTTTCAGAGTGATTAGAGATGAGGTCTAATGGTTATCTATGGAGTAACATGATAACTAATGGTTATCTATGGAGTGACACCATAACTAATGGTTATCTATGGAGTAACACCATAACTAATGGTTATCTATGGAGTAACATGATAACTAATGTTCTTGATTGCATTTGCATTTTAATCTGTTTGAAGACAAATTTCCAGTGTTTCTATTCTCTCCTCTCATCCTCTCTCTCCTCTCCTTTCCTCTATTCTCCTCTCCTCTGTGAATTAATAGCTTAATTTGAACATCCTCCTTCCCTCTCTGTCCCCCTCCAGAGAAGAAGCGCTACAGGGAGTCGTACATCAGTGATGACCTGGATCTAGACCATCCAGGGGGCAGCGAGGGGGGCAGCCCCGGCCTGT
>NW_022263351.1:30000-61655 GCF_002021735.2 Oncorhynchus kisutch
GACATTTTTCCAGTTATTGAATGTTTTTGTTGATTTACTCAAGAACACTCTCCTTCCAATGAAAGGCATAACTATTGTAGTGATTGATAGTAGAAACAAATACAACAGGTGAGTTATAGTGGTGTCTATTGGTGCAATCTATTGGCTTCTATTGGTGCATTGTGTTCTATTGGTGTATATTGTTATATGCCTTGATGCTGAAAAGTATCTCCTGATCCACTGAATCTCAACAGATCACATGAGCTTCATATGTGACCCATGCATTTACTGCTACTCCTGAAATTGCCCTTCCTCTCAACCACCCAACACAGTCTGATGTCCTGCCTCAACCACCCAACACAATCAGTCTGATGTCCTGCCTCAACCAAATCAAATCAAATCAAATGTATTTATATAGCCCTTCGTACATCAGCTGATATCTCAAAGTGCTGTACAGAAACCCAGCCTAAAACCCCAAACAGCAAGCAATGCAGGTGGAGAAGCACCACCCAACACAAATCAGTCTGATGTCCTGCCTCAACCACCCAACACAGTCTGATGTCCTGCCTCAACCACCCAACACAGTCTGATGTCCTGCCTCAACCACCCAACACAATCAGTCTGATGTCCTGCCTCAACCACCCAACACAATCAGTCTGATGTCCTGCCTCAACCACCCAACACAATCAGTCTGATGTCCTGCCTCAACCACCCAACACAGTCTGATGTCCTGCCTCAACCACCCAACACAGTCTGATGTCCTGCCTCAACCACCCAACACAGTCTGATGTCCTGCCTCAACCACCCAACACAATCAGTCTGATGTCCTGCCTCAACCACCCAACACAATCAGTCTGATGTCCTGCCTCAACCACCCAACACAATCAGTCTGATGTCCTGCCTCAACCACCCAACACAATCAGTCTGACTGTCCTGCCTCAACCACCCAACACAATCAGTCTGATGTCCTGCCTCAACCACCCAACACAATCAGTCTGATGTCCTGCCTCAACCACCCAACACAATCAGTCTGACCGTCCTGCCTCAACCACCCAACACAATCAGTCTGACTGTCCTGCCTCAACCACCCAACACAATCAGTCTGATGTCCTGCCTCAACCACCCAACACAATCAGTCTGACCGTCCTGCCTCAACCACCCAACACAATCAGTCTGACCATCCTGCCTCAACCACCCAACACAATCAGTCTGATGTCCTGCCTCAACCACCCAACACAATCAGTCTGATGACCTGCATGTTGCACCAAGTGCACCTGCCATTAAGAGAGTGAGAGAAAGAGGGGGGGAAAGATTTTGTATCTGACAGGAATTATTTTGGGCTCCTGAGTGGTGCAGCGGTCTAAGGCACTGCATCTCAGTGCAAGAGGTGTCACTACAGTTCCTTGTTTGAATCCAGGCTGTATCACATCTGGCCGTGATTGGGTGGCGCACAATTGGCCTAGTGTCGTCCGGGTTTGGCCTGGGTAGGCCATCATTGTAAATAAGAAGTTGTTCTTAACGGACTTGCCTAGGTAAATAAAGGTTACATGTCAGTGCGGGTCTGTCTCAGATTAGGGATGTTGAAATAAAAATACAAACATTTTTGAGAGAGAGTTGTATAGAGTACAACAATTCCTCAGGTTAAGTGAGCCACGTGTATTTATATACATATTTGCAAATATGGTGTCGCAGGGCTAGTTTGAAGCTTTGGGTTGCTGTAAGTTTATTTCTCTCGCGAGAGTTGCGTTTGGCAACGGTGAGTGACGTATCAGGAAGTTTACATACCGACAAGAAACATGAGGTCATGTATGAATCTCTGTGAACACATTGAATTCGGCTTTTGAAATGTCTTCTATTTTAATCAATGCCCTTTTATCAAGTTGCCATGATCCGGATACTTTGTTTAACACGTTGTGCTGGCCAACTGACTCGTGGCCGGACACAGAAAGAGTAGAGGCACTGACAACGTTTATTGATGGAATTGGTAAACTACCCCAGTCTGACACATCTGACGATGGCGACAAAGTTGCCTTTTCAATTGCAAAAAGAGACATCTTTCTACGAAAAGTTGAATCGATAATTTGGACACAATGTTTACCACTTCTCTTGAAAGTCTCTAACGGAGACGGGGCGTGCAGAGGTAAACGTGTGCCAGATGGAAGGGCTGAAATCACCATCGCTGTGTGCAGGCTTCTTTCTGTCTGCATCAACACACTGTGTGACACGGCAGTTTCGGGGCGAGTCGCCCGCGCTGTCCTGCCATCCTTCCAGCTGCCAGACGGGGAGACAGAGGAAGAGCTTCCCGGCCAGGGTGAGGGGCGGCTGGGTATCGACGTGGCTATCGAAGCCATGTCAGTCATCCTACCCGCTCTCTCATCCAACGAAGAATTGACCACGTCGATCCTCTCATCTGCTCTGTCCTGTATCAAGACGTTACCGGATGCTCTGGTCTCCAAAATCACCGTTCGGCTTATTTTCACTCTCCTCAACTGCTACAGCGAGGATGGGATAGCGAGTAAACTCCGGTTCATTTTAGAGGATTTGTGTAACTGGCACAAGAGTGACAGCCCAAACACGGACTCACCTGTGGTGACAGAACGCGCCTTGCTGTGTTTAACAACTCTCTCGGACTATCTCTTCTCTCCGGCTAAACTACAGCAACACACCCTTTCTCAAAGTCTGAGCTATACTCGACCTGACCCTCGTCGTTCTCTGCAGTTCTGGAGGATTCTACAAGATGGACTGACGCACAAAGACAACGTGTCCCGGAAGCGGGCGTTGTACCTGCTGAAAAGGTGTGTCGCTCTGTCAGAGGATGAGGCGGTTGAGTTTCCAAGCAGTTCAGTGTCAAGTGAAGGTAAGATGCTGATACATGCAACTGACATTCAGACAGACAAGCTTGATTATAATATTACCCATGTTAAAATATGTTCTTCACTATACAGAATAATACTCAAGTCTCTAAAACTGTATAGTTTAACCTAATTGTAACTATGTGAGTCCTTTGCAGATAATGATGAGATCATATTCAGATGGGCCCCAGACAGATGCAAGCTGCTCAGAGAGTTCTGGGAGGACTATGCCTTGGTTATGGAGACACTGGAGGAGAACCAGGTGAGATATAACATGGATAACACTTGCTATGAAACCCCTCTTCCTAATGCATTATACATTTCTAACACCATTATGACGTGTCGTAAAGAACTATTACCGTTCCTCTGTGTTGTGTAGATTCACGTGGTCCGCCCTGTGCTCAACAGGATCCATACGTTGATCCAAACAGCAGCCAATGATAGTCAAGGTGATGTGTGTCTCTCAACCATAAGGTGACAACCCAAACCTTTTATATCCCGCTAAATACTGCCTACCAATCGTCCATCTGTCTTCTCTCAGGCGTCAGTCTGTTCCACCCGTCATGGCTGCTGGGAGTGTACCAGCGTATGTTCCACAGTGAGAACAAGTCCGTCATGAGAGAGGGAGTGGATCACCTACTGGAACTCCAGGTGCTCCGACGCCCTGCCTTCGCCCTGGCCTTCTCACAGGTACCTGGTACAGCTGTCAGTCAGTGTTATAGAACATCAACCCAGACTCCAGGTGGGCATTCGCCCTGGCCTTCTCACAGGTACCTGGTACAGTTGTCAGTCAGTGTTATAGAACATCAACCCAGACTCCAGGTGAGCTTTCGCCCTGCCTTCGCCCTGGCCTTCTCACAGGTACCTGGTACAGTTGTCAGTCAGTGTTATAGAACATCAACCCAGACTCCAGGTGGTCTGACGCCCTGCCTTCGCCCTGGCCTTCTCACAGGTACCTGGTACAGTTGTCAGTCAGTGTTATAGAACATCAACCCAGACTCCAGGTGGGCCTTCGCCCTGCCTTCGCCCTGGCCTTCTCACAGGTACCTGGTACAGTTGTCAGTCAGTGTTAGAACATCAACCCAGACTCCAGGTGGGCCTTCGACCCTGCCTTCGCCCTGGCCTTCTCACAGGTACCTGGTACAGTTGTCAGTCAGTGTTAGAACATCAACCCAGACTCCAGGTGGGCCTTCGCCCTGCCTTCGCCCCGGCCTTCTCACAGGTACCTGGTACAGTTGTCAGTCAGTGATAGAACATCAACCCAGACTCCAGGTGGGCCTTCGCCCTGGCCTTCTCACAGGTACCTGGTACAGTTGTCAGTCAGTGATAGAACATCAACCCAGACTCCAGGTGGTCTGACGCCCTGCCTTCGCCATGGCCTTCTCACAGGTACCTGGTACAGTTGTCAGTCAGTGTTATAGAACATCAACCCAGACTCCAGGTGGTCTGACGCCCTGCCTTCGCCCTGGCCTTCTCACAGGTACCTGGTACAGTTGTCAGTCAGTGTTAGAACATCAACCCAGACTCCAGGTGGGCCTTCGCCCTGCCTTCGCCCTGGCCTTCTCACAGGTACCTGGTACAGTTGTCAGTCAGTGTTAGAACATCAACCCAGACTCCAGGTGGGCCTTCGACCCTGCCTTCGCCCTGGCCTTCTCACAGGTACCTGGTACAGTTGTCAGTCAGTGTTAGAACATCAACCCAGACTCCAGGTGGGCCTTCGCCCTGCCTTCGCCCCGGCCTTCTCACAGGTACCTGGTACAGTTGTCAGTCAGTGATAGAACATCAACCCAGACTCCAGGTGGGCCTTCGCCCTGGCCTTCTCACAGGTACCTGGTACAGTTGTCAGTCAGTGATAGAACATCAACCCAGACTCCAGGTGGTCTGACGCCCTGCCTTCGCCATGGCCTTCTCACAGGTACCTGGTACAGTTGTCAGTCAGTGATAGAACATCAACCCAGACTCCAGGTGGTCTGACGCCCTGCCTTCGCCCTGGCCTTCTCACAGGTACCTGGTACAGTTGTCAGTCAGTGTTAGAACATCAACCCAGACTCCAGGTGGGCCTTCGCCCTGCCTTCGCCCCGGCCTTCTCACAGGTACCTGGTACAGTTGTCAGTCAGTGATAGAACATCAACCCAGACTCCAGGTGGGCCTTCGCCCTGCCTTCGCCCTGGCCTTCTCACAGGTACCTGGTACAGTTGTCAGTCAGTGATAGAACATCAACCCAGACTCCAGGTGGTCTGACGCCCTGCCTTCGCCCTGGCCTTCTCAC
Source organism: Oncorhynchus kisutch (assembly GCF_002021735.2). Lineage (NCBI taxonomy): Eukaryota > Metazoa > Chordata > Actinopteri > Salmoniformes > Salmonidae > Oncorhynchus > Oncorhynchus kisutch. Next base: position 35,101 of record NW_022263351.1, read on the forward strand.
AGGTACCTGGTACAGTTGTCAGTCAGTGATAGAACATCAACCCAGACTCCAGGTGGTCTGACGCCCTGCCTTCGCCCTGGCCTTCTCACAGGTACCTGGTACAGTTGTCAGTCAGTGATAGAACATCAACCCAGACTCCAGGTGGTCTGACGCCCTGCCTTCGCCCTGGCCTTCTCACAGGTACCTGGTACAGTTGTCAGTCAGTGTTAGAACATCAACCCAGACTCCAGGTGGTCTGACGCCCTGCCTTCGCCCTGGCCTTCTCACAGGTACCTGGTACAGTTGTCAGTCAGTGTTAGAACATCAACCCAGACTGACCTAATTCTATTTTTCCCTTTTCTATGTTATTAGTTTGTTTATTTTATTTATTTTACCAGAGAAGTTGAATGAGAACACATTCTCATCTACAGCAGTGACCTGGGGAATAGTTACAGGGGAGAGGAGGGGGGATGAATGAGCTGATTGTAAGCTGGGGACGATTAGGTGACCGTGATGGTATGAAGGACATATTGGGAATGTACAATAGTCAGCAACTTCCTTTTCAGTAGTGGTGTATTCGCGGTGGTTGTTTAGTTTGTTGTCTTGGTGGGTGAGATGATGAGGGACAGTAGGTGGTTAGTATATGAGAGATTGACCTCTTATCCTTTCTTCCTCAGTTCATTCTGGGTCCTTTCATGGATGTGATGTCTGAAAGCTCCCTCTTTCACAGGTGAGCCAGTGATCAAAGCAACACAACAGCAAAACACAATATTGATTTATAGACCCACAGATGATGCTGTTTCTGCTAGTGATGAAGTAGTGAGTTAGGCCTATTTAGAGTGACTGTTGAGGAAGGTTATGTCTCTTCATCTCCAGGACTGCAGGACAGAGTGTAGGAGAGTGTCCTGAGCTGGGAGTCAAGCTGCAGGTCTTCATGGTCACGTTCTTCAGCAGCCTGCCACAGGAGAACAGAGGTACTGTAACAGAGCTTCATCACAGGGCACTGAATCACCTGGGCCATGTTCAGCAGGATACACCGTAGCACAACTTTTTGCAGAGGAACATCTGCGTTCTTATTATTGGACAAATTCATGTACATTTCAAAAAGGTTTTCTTCCAACTGAACTTGAGCCAGATGTTTGTCCTGCAGCTCGTTGTAACAGTAATGACTGTTCATCAGAGAGGGTCTAATGTTGATCCTCTGTCTCCTCAGGTCCTGTGTTGCTGCAGCTTGTTGTAACAGTAATGACTGTTCATCAGAGAGGGTCTAATGTTGATCCTCTGTCTCCCCAGGTCCTGTGTTGCTGCAGCTCGTTGTAACAGTAATGACTGTTCATCAGAGAGCGTCTAATGTTGATCCTCTGTCTCCCCAGGTCCTGTGTTGCTGCAGCTCGTTGTAACAGTAATGACTGTTCATCAGAGAGGGTCTAATGTTGATCCTCTGTCTCCTCAGGTCCTGTGTTGCTGCAGCTTGTCCAGCGGCTAGGTTCTCAACACTGGTGTGCTGTCCCCATCCTCTTCCTCTCTCGGGCCCTGTCCCACCTTCCTCCCTGCCCTCTCCTGGGCCCCGACGGCCTGCAAGCTCTGAGGTAGCCTGTCCCATCTTCCTCCCTGCCCTCTCCTGGGCCCTGTCTCACCTTCCTCCCTGCCCTCTCAGGTAGCCTGTCCCATCTTCCTCCCTGTCCTCTCTCAGGTAGCCTGTCCCATCTTCCTCCCTGCCCTCTCTCAGGTAGCCTGTCCCATCGTCCTTCCTGCCCTCTCTCAGGCCCTGTCCCATCTTCCTCCCTGCCCTCTCTCAGGGAGCCTGTCCCACCTTCCTCCCTGCCCTCTCTCAGGTAGCCTGTCCCACCTTCCTCCCTGCCCTCTCTCAGGTAGCCTGTCCCACCTTCCTCCCTGCCCTCTCTCAGGTAGCCTGTCCCACCTTCCTCCCTGTCCACTCTCAGGTAGCCTGTCCCATCTTCCTCCCTGCCCTCTCTCAGGTAGCCTGTCCCATCTTCCTCCCTGTCCTCTCTCAGGTAGCCTGTCCCATCTTCCTTCCTGCCCTCTCTCAGGCCCTGTCCCATCTTCCTCCCTGCCCTCTCCTGGGCCCTGTCCCATCTTCCTCCCTGCCCTCTCCTGGGCCCTGTCCCATCTTCCTCCCTGCCCTCTCCTGGGCCCTGTCCCATCTTCCTCCCTGCCCTCTCCTGGGCCCTGTCCCATCTTCCTCCCTGCCCTCTCCTGGGCCCTGTCCCATCTTCCTCCCTGCCCTCTCCTGGGCCCTTTCCCATCTTCCTCCCTGCCCTCTCCTGGGCCCTGTCCCATCTTCCCCCCTGCCCTCTCCTGGGCCCTGTCCCATCTTCCTCCCTGCCCTCTCCTGGGCCCTGTCCCATCTTCCTCCTTGCCCTCTCCTGGGCCCTGTCCCATCTTCCTCCCTGCCCTCTCCTGGGCCCTGTCCCATCTTCCTCCCTGCCCTCTCCTGGGCCCTGTCCCATCTTCCTCCTTGCCCTCTCCTGGGCCCTGTCCCATCTTCCTCCCTGCCCTCTCCTGGGTCCTGTCTGCCTGCATAGGGAATAGGGTACCATTTCAGAAGCAGACATTGTCTCTAAGACTCTAACTTGACATACGGTTCATTATTTCTTGTTCATAGTGGCATTTCTTGGTGTGGAAGTGTGGATTCTATGAATCTCCGTTGAACAGACTGTTCAAGTCGATGACTAGGGGCAATCTGTGTCTGGGAAACTGTCCCTAATGATTTCTGTGTTGTATCTCAGGGAGGTGCTCCGCTGCACTATGATCACCCACCAGGTGCTACTGAGAGGAGCTGCCCAGTGTTTCCTGCTGAACAGTGCCCTCTCCCTGACAGATGTGGTAAGACACTATGATGTGATGACATTTTGCACCCAAATAGAGTGTTGAAGAAGCGTACAAATGACAACATCTGTTTAGCAACTGCCATTTAGATTATCTTTGTTCCATCTTTTGCAGACCTTAGTGACATTGGATGATGTGTTTAGTTTGCTGGTGCATTTCAGAGCAGACGAGTCTCTACGTAGAGGAACACCGCTCTGGAATCAGGTACTGTGTGGGGGTGGAATGAGGAAGAGCTCTGTTCTCTGGAATCAGGTACTGTGTGGGGGTGGAATGAGGAAGAGCTCTGTTCTCTGGAATCAGGTACTGTGTGGGGGTGGAATGAGGAAGAGCTCTGTTCTCTGGAATCAGGTACTGTGTGGGGGTGGAATGAGGAAGAGCTCTGTCCTCTGGAATCAGGTACTGTGTGGGGGTGGAATGAGGGAGGAGTGCTGTTCTCTGGAATCAGGTACTGTGTGGGGGTGGAATGAGGAAGAGCTCTGTCCTCTGGAATCAGGTACTGTGTGGGGGTGGAATGAGGAAGAGCTCTGTCCTCTGGAATCAGGTACTGTGTGGGGGCAGAATGAGGAAGAGCTCTGTTCTCTGGAATCAGGTACTGTGTGGGGGTGGAATGAGGAAGAGCTCTGTCCTCTGGAATCAGGTACTGTGTGGGGGTGGAATGAGGGAGGAGTGCTGTTCTCTGAATCAGGTACTGTGTGGGGGTGGAATGGGGAAGAGCTCTGTTCTCTGGAATCAGGTACTGTGTGGGGGTGGAATGAGGAAGAGCTCTGTTCTCTGGAATCAGGTACTGTGTGGGGGTGGAATGAGGAAGAGCTCTGTCCTCTGGAATCAGGTACTGTGTGGGGGTGGAATGAGGGAGGAGTGCTGTTCTCTGGAATCAGGTACTGTGTGGGGGTGGAATGAGGAAGAGCTCTGTCCTCTGGAATCAGGTACTGTGTGGGGGTGGAATGAGGAAGAGCTCTGTCCTCTGGAATCAGGTACTGTGTGGGGGCAGAATGAGGAAGAGCTCTGTTCTCTGGAATCAGGTACTGTGTGGGGGTGGAATGAGGAAGAGCTCTGTCCTCTGGAATCAGGTACTGTGTGGGGGTGGAATGAGGAAGAGCTCTGTCCTCTGGAATCAGGTACTGTGTGGGGGTGGAATGAGGAAGAGCTCTGTCCTCTGGAATCAGGTACTGTGTGGGGGTGGAATGAAGAAGAGCTCTGTTCTCTGGAATCAGGTACTGTGTGGGGGTGGAATGAAGAAGAGCTCTGTTCTCTGGAATCAGGTACTGTGTGGGGGTGGAATGAGGAAGAGCTCTGTCCTCTGGAATCAGGTACTGTGTGGGGGTGGAATGAGGAAGAGCTCTGTTCTCTGGAATCAGGTACTGTGTGGGGGTGGAATGAGGAAGAGCTCTGTTCTCTGGAATCAGGTACTGTGTGGGGGTGGAATGAGGAAGAGCTCTGTTCTCTGGAATCAGGTACTGTGTGGGGGTGGAATGAGGGAGGAGTGCTGTTCTCTGGAATCAGGTACTGTGTGGGGGTGGAATGAGGAAGAGCTCTGTTCTCTGGAATCAGGTACTGTGTGGGGGTGGAATGAGGAAGAGCTCTGTTCTCTGGAATCAGGTACTGTGTGGGGGTGGAATGAGGAAAGAGCTCTGATCTTTTCAAACAGTTTTTTTAATATTTAGTGTTTTTCCATCAGTTGTCCCTTGTGTTTCTGTGTCACCTCACTAGCTGTGTGACTGGCTGGCTGATAGTGAAGGCAGCTTCAGGCCCTGTGTCAGAGAATCAGCTGATGGTACCAGTACCTCTCCAGAGAGGGAGACTGTGAGAGGCTACGTCCAACACCAGATGGAGCTCTTCCTCAGAGTCCCGGCTAGCACAGGTGAGTCCTGGCTGGCACAGGTGAGTCCCGGCTGGCACAGGTGAGTCCCGGCTGGCACAGGTGAGTCCCGGCTGGCACAGGTGAGTCCCGGCTGGCACAGGTGAGTCCCGGCTGGCACAGGTGAGTCCCGGCTAGCACAGGTGAGTCAGTTTTTCCAATTCCGAGTATTATCCGATCAAGAATATCAACAGGTACAGATACGAGTATGTGTAGATGGACTCACCTCTAGTATACAGAATAGATGACTGTACTGATGAACTTTGTTGTGCCGTCCAACAGACCAGACAGACAGTGTCCCAGACCCAGGAGAGGCGGAGCTGCTAGCCAAGGCCATCCTACTGTGTGTTGACATAGAGGGGAGGACTCAGAGGTCTGGAGGACAGCAGACTACTGGTGTCAGCGGTGGGATGGACTCGCTCTTACGCCCTCTACTGGACACACTGAGCAGGCTCCACACTAATGTCTACCTGCCGCTACGCAAGACAGACAAGAGCCTGCAGCTGCTGCTACGACTACTGCAGCTCACACCAGCCAGACACACCTCTGCTGCAGTACTGCAGCTCACACCAGCCAGACACACCCCTGCTGCAGTAGAGAAAGAACAAGGTATCTACTGTATTCTAATGTACTCTACTGTACTATACGCCACAGTACTCTACTGTAATGTTCTCTACTCTACTCTACTGTACACTACTGTGTTCTACTCTACTGTACTCTGCTGTACTGTACTGTTCTCTGCTCTACTCTGCTGTACTCTACTCTGCTCTACTGTGCTCTACTGTACCCTTCTCGACTCAACTCTTCTCAACTTGACTTAAGTAGTGATCCATAGCAGTGATTCAAATTGATTCTTAGTAATGATCCACATTGATTCATAACACTGGAAACATGCAAAATAAGATGTCATTCATTGTTTAAAAAAGAATACGTGTTTTGTCTTCTGTCTCATACAGAAGACAGTGTGACGGTCTCCATGGAAACGCTGGTTCTGGGCGTGGTGGAGCCCATTCAGGAGTTTATCCTCCGAAGACTGAGTGGAGAACTACAGGAGGTGAACTCTCACTGTCACTCTCTCTCGCTCTCACTGTCACTCACTCTCGCTCTCACTGTCACTCTCTCTCGCTCTCACTGTCACTCTCTCTCGCTCTCACTGTCACTCTCTCTCGCTCTCACTGTCACTCACTCACGCTCTCACTGTCACTCTCTCTCGCTCTCACTGTCACTCTCTCTCGCTCTCACTGTCACTCTTTCTCGCTCTCACTGTCACTCTCTCTCGTTCTCACTGTCACTCACTCACTCACTCACTGTCAAGAGAATTATGTTCTCAGTGTTCATAAACCCAATTTAATTGATTACTCAGCCTGATACCCAGAATTTGTAGGAAACTGGTTGGAATGAATCAGACGGAGGCCCAGCTACAATTGTCAGGAATGTTTATTTATGAGAGCTCTGCCTATCATTTCCGGTACATTGGTCTATATACCTCACGTTTCGTCAGACATGTCCCTCCTCCTCTCAGATACAATGGCAACATAGTTCACAAGTCTTCTTCTACTCATAAATAGTCTGCCACCTGTGAAACAATCTACTACAAGCCCAAGGTCTCTCCCCTCTCTGGGTGGGGACAGAATGTCCTGTAAGGAACACAGTATTCCAGCCTGTTTGACGATAGCTCCATTTCTCACTTACACCCTGCTCACATACTAACAAGGAACAGAAAGTCCTTGTTCTAATTCTGACTAAAACTACACACATTAGATTTATGATTCTAATGAGTTTCATACAGTGACAGGGTAGTAATTCTGTTAGTTATAGTTCTACGTTAAATGTATACATCATTTAGTCATTATTCATAAAATCCATAACACTCACTGTCACTCACTCTCTCTCTCTCGCTTTTACTCACTCACTCACTCTTTGTCACTCTCGCTTTCACTGTCACTCTCTCTCGCTCTCACTGTCACTGTCACGCACTCACTCACTCAGTCACTCGCTTTCACTCACTCACTCACTGTCACTCACTCTCTCGCTTTCACTCACTCACTCACTCACTCACTCTCATTGTCACTCTCGCTTTCACTGTCACTCGCTCTCACTGTCACTGTCACTCACTCACTCAGTCACTCGCTTTCATTCACTCACTTACTGTCACTCACTCAATCTCACATCCTACAACATTGATCATGTACCTGCATTTCTCCTCCGCCTGTGTTTTGTTTGTCTGTCCTCTCCAGCTATGTGATGTAGAGCGTGCTGAGCTCTACCTGTCAGTGCTGAAGGAGGCGGTGCTGATGTACAGTGTGTTAGAGTGGAACCACTCCAAGGTACAGGAGGCCTATTTCCCCAGACTCCTCAGATACGTCCTGAGGACCCTAGAAGCTGACCAGGTACAGTATTCCAGGATCGACCTCCCCTCTCTCAGGCTGCTCTCCTTCGCTAGTCACTTCATACATCATTGGATTCATGTGTCAATTTGAATAATGGGACATTTTCTTTAGCAGTTAGACTCTGGTTTCAAAAAGACTAGTTGAACTGCTATTTGTCATGTCATGTTTATATTCATCATGGTTTTCACTATAAAACTGGAAGGGACTTGTGTGTGTTTCTCTTAGATCCCCTCTGTGGCGGGTCAGGTGTCCAGGGCGGTTGCCATGGCGTCATTGGCCATGACCTGTGAGGTTGCAGCGTTGGGTGTGTTCAACCTCCAATCAGAGACCACGATTCTACTGGTCCATCTGTCTAGCTACTTCTACTCCCCTGCTCCACCCCCAGCCCCTCCTCTCTCTCTGGTCAACTTCAACCAGACCCTACTGAAACCTCCAACTGCAGCTCAGTCAACAGAGTCAGTACAGAACACTTTGTGTAGTATATAGAATGCATGGTATTGTTTAAATGCAGATGTACTGTATCATCAGGACAATGTGTTGTATAGTAAACCACTAGTATAAACACTATATGACCCTCGTTTCTCTGCCAGTCACGGCTCTAAATTGTGACTGTTTTGGTCACATGCTCTTCAATAATTTGCTGTTCAACCTGGAATTTACATGTGGGAGAAAACCCAGAGGTTACAGGTCAAATGGAGATTGTGTCAAGGATATGCACATCTACATACAGTGAGCTGCTAATGTATTGGGACAGTGACACTTTTGTTGTTGTTTTGTCTCTGCACTACAGCACTTTGGATTGATACAATGACAATGAGGTTAAAGTTCACACTGACAGCTTTAATTTGAGGGTATTGTCCTCCATATAGGGTGAACCGTATAGAAATGAAAGGTACATAGTCCCCCCTTTTTATGGGACCAAAAGTATCGGGTCAAATCAACTTATGTGTATTAAAGTAGTCAAGTTGAGTATTTGGTCCCATATTCCCAGCACACAATGATTACATCAAGCCAGTGACTCTACCAACTCGTTGGATGCATTTGCTGTTTGTTTTGGTTGTTGCAGATTATTTAGTGTCCAATAGAAATGTATAGATTTTATTAGGATCTCTTTTAGCCCAAGGGCTAGTCTTCCAAGAGTCATTAAGAAATGTAAACAACAACAAAGTAAAAACACAACATCCACATTCCTGTTACCTATACATATTACACCACCCAGCCTAACCCTCCTCCACCCACATACGGTGTTAAATGAATTAGCAGACACTCTTTTCCAAAGGGACTTCCAGCAGTGAGGGCCTTTACATGTGTTTTATTATTTTCATACTGGTCCCCGTGGGAATAGAACCCACAACCCTGGTGTTCCAAATGCTATGCTTTACAACTGAGCCACAGAACCTAGAACTCACGTGCACATATGAATTTAAATACAACAGAACATATTACAATAAACCTCTAAGACCCACTCTAGTCGTTCTAAGACATCGTAACACAACTATTTGGCAAGTTATTTTTTTTTTCTCCTTTCCCTAAAACTAAAAGCTATTTTTGGGTATTCAGAGGTCCCTAGTAGATGTGTTGTCTGGGAGATGGTAGTAGTCAGAGGTCCCTAGTAGATGTGTTGTCTGGGAGATAGTAGTAATCAGTGGGCCTTGCCAATATCTCTGAAATATTTAGAGTTTGTCATCTGTCACAGTGTTTCAGAGCAGGGTCCTCTCCTCAAGGACTGGGGCCGTATGGCAGCTCATTTCATCCGGGACCAGTGGACGTGCCTGGGATACGGGAGGAGAGTAGGACCACCCGGGCCCCTGGAGCTCCCCAGGGCGTCAGGGTCCCTCCAGGCTGCTATAGAGGCTCTGTCTCTGCTTCCCAGTGGCCTGGTACTGCCTGTACTGGACTTCATGGCCTCCATGTTGCCACAGGTGAGTCTTAGCATTGACTACAGCTGATATTGTCATGTCCACTACCTGGCTGAGACATTCTATCTCACCCAGCTCTCTACAGGCTTGTCCACACCAATAACCATGTTTAAAGGAATAGTTCACCCAAATTACAAAACAACATGTTTCCTTACCTTGTAAGCAGTCTATGGGGAAAGACAGTGAAATCCAAGCCTTGGTTTAGTTTAACAGCTGATTTAGACTGCAAGACTGCAACAGTGTTTCAGTGGTCATGTGACCAAGTCATTTATGTCCTGCTTTATATGGCTTCTGATAAGGCAATATGAAATAGTGAACCTGTATTTCTCCCTCCCTCCACCAGGTGGCACTGTCTGAGGAGGCCCTGTGTGTAGAGGCTGTGACTGTCTCCTGGAAGCTGGTGCTGGGACTGAGCAGTAACCCTCATGACTTCTGGCCCACCCTGCAGGGCTTTGTGACCATGGCCTTTCACCACAGCCTGCTGGAGTTAACAGAGGAGCAGGCACCTGGGCTCACTGTTACTCTACAACAGGTAACTAGAGGGAGGCATGGGGTATCAACACCTGGGCTCACTGTTACTCTACAACAGGTAACTAGAGGGAGGCATGGGGTATCAACACCTGGGTTCACTGTTACTCTACAACAGGTAACTAGAGGGAGGCATGGGGTATCAACACCTGGGTTCAAAGGGTGTTTAAAATCGTTCAATTACTTTGAGCTGTTTTCTGAGCTCACAGATAGACAGACTATTCTATTGGTTCCATTTTGCCAGGCTAGCTCAATCAAGAGCAGCTAAAGTATTTTAAAGAAAATACATCCTAATTGAACCCAGGTCTGTATGGACAGATCCGTGTTGTGGCAGGCAACGCGCTACATATTCACTACTTGGAGAAATGTGGCTTGGCAATTAGTTCCAAGTGTTTAGCAGAACATGTTGTGGTTATTATGAGTATTTAAACACAGTGTTGATGTGGACACAACTGATGTGTAATTAACCCACTACTGACTCCTCTTAATCTCTAGATAGCCGTTGAGTTGATGGAACTCTCCCAGGCCAAGACCGGTGTATTCAACGTTCTGATCCAACACTGCTGCCACACCTGGCTGCCCTCTGACCCAGGAAGTGAAGGCCAGAGCCAATCAGATGCCATGTTCTCCAGTGCCCTACTGCACCTTGACATCCTGGCTGAGGCATGTGTGTATGGACCTGTGTTCAGGAGGGATCAGAGGTGGGTGTGGAGTGTGAGAGAATGAGAATGTGAGATACAATGTGAGAGGTGTGAGAGAGAGACAGAGAATGTGAGAGAGTGTGTTATTGGAGTGGTTGTTATGGACTGAGGGTCTTGTCTGGATAATGGATTGTCTTCTCCATAGGCTGATCCAGGAGGTTCAGGTCTATGTGGAGAGGCTTGGAGAGGAGTGTGCTGCTAACACTGCAGTCCCCAGGTCAGCTGCTGAACTCCATCTACTGTACAATACTGTAGTCTACTGTAGTCTACTCTACAATTCTGTCTACTCTACTGTTCTGTCATCTACACTACTGTTCTGTAGTTTACTCTACTGTTCTGTCGTCTACTGTTCTGTCGTCTACTGTTCTGTCGTCTACTGTTCTGTCGTCTACTGTTCTGTTCTGTCGTCCACTCTACTGTTCTGTCGTCTACTGTACTGTTCTGTAGTCTACTCTACTGTTCTGTAGTCTACTGTTCTGTCGTCTACACTACTGTTCTGTAGTCTACTGTTCTGTCATCTACACTACTGTTCTGTAGTCTATTGTTCTGTCGTCTACTCTACTGTTCTGTCGTGTAGTCTACTGTTCTGTCGTGTAGTCTACTGTTCTGTCGTCTACACTACTGTTCTGTCGTCTACTCTACACTTCTGTAGTCTACTGTACTGTTCTGTAGTCTACTGTTCTGTCGTCTACTCTACTGTTCTGTAGTCTACTGTTCTGTAGTCTACTGTTCTGTAGTCTACTGTTCTGTCGTCTACTCTACTGTTCTGTAGTCTACTCTACTGTTCTGTAGTCTACTGTTCTGTAGTCTACTCTACTGTTCTGTCGTCTACTCTACTGTTCTGTCATCTACTCTACTGTTCTGTCATCTACTCTTCTGTCATCTACTGTACTGTTCTGTAGTCTACTGTTCTGTCGTCTACTCTACTGTTCTGTCATCTACTTTACTGTTCTGCAGTCTACTGTACTGTTCTGTAGTCTACACTCTACTCTACATTTTAGCTCAGTTGGTAGAGCATGAGGCTTGCGATGCCAGGATAGTGGGTTTGATTCCCGGGACCACCCATATATAAAATGTATGCACCCATGACTGTACGTTGCTTTGGATAAATGTGTCTGTTAAATAGTATATATTAGTATTATTTATTACTGTAGTGGGACTGGAACCTATAACCTGACCCCTCACTGTAGTGGGATTGGAACATTCACCTGACCCCTCACTGTAGTGGGACTGGAACATATTACCTGACCCCTCACTGTAGTGGGATTGGAACATTCACCTGACCCCTCACTGTAGTGGGATTGGAACATTCACCTTTGCCCTCACTGTAGTGGGATTGGAACATATAACCTAACCCCTCACTGTAGTGGGATTGGAACATTCACCTGACCCCTCACTGTAGTGGGATTGGAACATATAACCTAACCCCTCACTGTAGTGGGATTGGAACATTCACCTGACCCCTCACTGTAGTGGGACTGGAACGTATAACCTGACCCCTCACTGTAATGGGACTGGAACCTATAACCTAACCCCTCACTGTAGTGGGACTGTGACCTTTAACCTAACCCCTCACTGTAGTGGGATTGGAACATATCACCTGACACCTCACTGTAGTGGGATTGGAACATTCACCTTTGCCCTCACTGTAGTGGGACTGTGACCTTTAACCTAACCCCTCACTGTAGTTGGACTGTGACCTATAACCTAGCCCCTCACTGTAGTGGGATTGGAACATATCACCTGACCCCTCACTGTAGTGGGACTGGAACGTATAACCTGACCCCTCACTGTAGTGGGACTGGAACATATTACCTGACCCCTCACTGTAGTGGGACTGGCACATAGTACCTGACCCTCACTGTAGTGGGACTAGAACATATTACCTGACCCCTCACTGTAGTGGGACTGGTACATAGTACCTGACCCCTCACTGTAGTGGGACTGGAACATAGTACCTGACCCCTCACTGTAGTGGGACTGGAACATATTACCTGACCCCTCACTGTAGTGGGACTGGAACATATTACCTGACCCCTCACTGTAGTGGGACTGGAACATATTACCTGACCCCTCACTGTAGTGAGACAGGAACATATTACCTGACCCCTCACTGTAGTGGGACTGGAACATATTACCTGACCCTCACTGTAGTGGGACTGGAACATATTACCTGACCCTCACTGTTGTGGGACTGGAACATATTACCTGACCCCTCACTGTAGTGTATTCAGGCTATAAAAACATGGAGTCGACCACATCACTGACAATAGTGGACCTTCTTTGTACTATAGTCAACAGTGAATGTAGTCCCTATTTCTCTGCAGAGATACATTTATCTCTAAGCTTTCTCTTTCTCTCTGGCAGTGATAACCGGGATGACCAGTTCCCACGTGTGTGTGTCGTGGCGTTCCTCAGCCGCCTCCAGCCCTCCAATCAGCTGCATGAGAGACTGATGGAAGAACTGGTTCTCTGCTTGCTGAAAAAGGTAAGACCAGGGCTCTTCCTCAATTAGTCTTTCCTCGTGTCCTCTCTCCTTACCTCCTCCTCAAAATACATTAGAGGAGAACATCCTAGGTTCCTCCTCTGAGATCTTATCCTCCAATTCATTTTGAGGAGGAGGTGACCAGAGAGGACCGTAGGAATCAAGGAAAGACTGACACAGCTGGAGATTTGGCTTGTTTATAGTCCACGATGTCTACTCATTCAGTGTGTGTGTTCATAGCATCACACACATTAATCCAGTTCATACTGCACTTCTGACTTCCGGCGCCGACAGAGATGGCCGCCTCGCTTCGCGTTCCTAGGAAACTATGCAGTTTTTTTACGTGTTATTTCTTACATTGGTACCCCAGGTCATCTTAGGTTTCATTACATACAGTCGAGAAGAACTACTGAATATAAGATCAGCGTCAACTCACCATCAGTACGACCAAGAATATGACTTTCGCGAAGCGGATCCTGTGTTCTGCCTTTCACCCAGGACACCGGAATGGATCCCAGCCGGCGACCCAAAAAAACGACTTCGTAAAAGGGGGAAACAGAGCGGTCTTCTGGTCAGACTCCGGAGACGGGCACATCGTGCACCACTCCCTAGTATTCTTCTCGCCAATGTCCAGTCTCTTGACAACAAGGTTGATGAATCCGAGCAAGGGTAGCATTCCAGAGGGTCATCAGAGACTGTAACGTTCTTTGCTTCACGGAAACATGGCTCACTGGAGAGACGCTATCGGAGTCGGTGCAGCCAACTGGTTTCTCCACGCATCGCGCAGACAGAAACAAACATCTTTCTGGTAAGAAGAGGGGCGGGGGCGTATGCTTCATGGTTAACGTGACGTGGTGTGATCATAACAACATACAGGTACTCAAGTCCTTCTGTTCACCTGATTTAGAATTCCTCACAATCAAATGTCGACCGCATTATCTACCAAGGGAATTCTCTTCGATTATAATCACAGCCGTATATATTCCCCCCCAAGCAGACACATCGATGGCTCTGAACGAACTTTATTTGACTCTTTGCAAACTGGAATCCATTTATCCGGAGGCTGCATTCATTGTAGCTGGGGATTTTAACAAGGCTAATCTGAAAACAGCATATCGATTGCGCAACCAGGGCTGGAAAAACCTTGGATCACTGCTATTCTAACTTCCGCGACGCATATAAGGCCCTGCCCCGCCCTCCTTTCGGAAAAGCTGACCATGACTCCATTTTGTTGATCCCTGCCTACAGACAGAAACTAAAACAAGAAGTTCCCACGCTGAGGTCTGTTCAACGCTGGTCCGACCAATCTGATTCCACACTCCAAGACTGCTTCCATCACGTGGACTGGGATATGTTTCGTATTGCGTCAGACAACAACATTGATGAATACGCTGATTCGGTGAGCGAGTTCATTAGAACGTGCGTTGAAGGTGTCGTTCCCATAGCAACGATTAAAACATTCCCAAACCAGAAACCGTGAATTGATGGCAACATTCGCGTGAAACTGAAAGCCCGAACCACTGCTTTTAATCAGGGCAAGGTGACCGGAAACATGACCGAATACAAACAGTGTAACTATTCCCTCCGCAAGGCAATCAAACAAGCTAAGCGTCAGTATAGAGACAAAGTAGAATCTCAATTCAACGGCTCAGACACAAGAGGTATGTGGCAGGGTCTACAGTCAATCACGGATTACAAAAAGAAAACCAGCCCCATCACGGACCAGGATGTCTTGCTCCCAGGCAGACTAAATAACTTTTTTGCCCGCTTTGAGGACAATACAGTGCCACTGACACGGCCCGCAACTAAAACATGCGGACTCTCCTTCACTGCAGCCGACGTGAGTAAAACATTTAAACGTGTTAACCCTCGCAGGGCTGCAGGCCCAGACGGCATCCCCAGCCGCGCCCTCAGAGCATGCGCAGACCAGCTGGCTGGTGTGTTTACGGACATATTCAATCAATCCCTATCCCAGTCTGTTGTTCCCACATGCTTCAAGAGGGCCACCATTGTTCCTGTTCCCAAGAAAGCTAAGGTAACTGAGCTAAACGACTACCGCCCCGTAGCACTCACTTCCGTCATCATGAAGTGCTTTGAGAGTCTAGTCAAGGACCATATCACCTCCACCCTACCTGACACCCTAGACCCACTCCAATTTGCTTACCGCCCAAATAGGTCCACAGACGATGCAATCTCAACCACACTGCACACTGCCCTAACCCATCTGGACAAGAGGAATACCTATGTGAGAATGCTGTTCATCGACTACAGCTCGGCATTTAACACCATAGTGCCCTCCAAGCTCGTCATCAAGCTCGAGACCCTGGGTCTCGACCCCGCCCTGTGCAACTGGGTACTGGACTTCCTGACGGGCCGCCCCCAGGTGGTGAGGGTAGGCAACAATTTCCACCCCGCTGATCCTCAACACTGGGGCCCTACAAGGGTGCGTTCTGAGCCCTCTCCTGTACTCCCTGTTCACCCACGACTGCGTGGCCACGCACGCCTCCAACTCAATCATCAAGTTTGCGGACGACACAACAGTGGTAGGCTTGATTACCAACAACGACGAGACGGCCTACAGGGAGGAGGTGAGGGCCCTCGGAGTGTGGTGTCAGGAAAATAACCTCACACTCAACGTCAACAAAACTAAGGAGATGATTGTGGACTTCAGGAAACAGGAGAGGGAACACCCCCCTATTCACATTGATGGAACAGTAGTGGAGAGGGTAGTAAGTTTTAAGTTCCTCGGCGTACACATCACAGACAAACTGAATTGGTCCACCCACACAGACAGCATCGTGAAGAAGGCGCAGCCGCGCCTCTTCAACCTCAGGAGGCTGAAGAAATTCGGCTTGTCACCAAAAGCACTCACAAACTTCTACAGATGCACAATCGAGAGCATCCTGTTGGGCTGTATCACCGCCTGGTATGGAAACTGCTCCGCCCACAACCGTAAGACTCTCCAGAGCGTAGTGAGGTCTGCACAACGCATCACCGGGGGCAAACTACCTGCCCTCCAGGACACCTACACCACCCGATGTCACAGGAAGGCCATAAAGATCATCAAGGACAACAACCACCCGAGCCACTGCCTGTTCACCCCGATATCATCCAGAAGGCGAGGTCAGTACAGGTGCATCAAAGCTGGGACTGAGAGACTGAAAAACAGCTTCTATCTCAAGGCCATCAGACTGTTAAACAGCCACCACTAACATTGAGTGGCTGCTGCCAACACACTGACTCAACTCCAGCCACTTTAATAATGGGAATTGATGGGAAATGATGTAAAATATATCACTAGCCACTTTAAACAATGCTACCTAATATAATGTTTACATACCCTACATTAATACCCTACATTATTCATCTCATATGTATATACTGTACTCTATATCATCTACTGCATCTTTATGTAATACATGTATCACTAGCCACTTTAACTATGCCACTTTGTTTACATACTCATCTCATATGTATATACTGCACTCAATACCATCTGTATCTTGCCTATGCCACTCTGTACCATCACTCATTCATATATCTTTATGTACATATTCTTTATCCCCTTACACTTGTGTCTATAAGGTAGTAGTTTTGGAATTGTTAGTTAGATTACTTGTTGGTTATTACTGCATTGTCGGAACTAGAAGCACAAGCATTTCGCTACACTCGCACTAACATCTGCTAACCATGTGTATGTGACAAATAAAATTTGATTTGATTTGAATATATTAAAGACCACTGTCCATCTCCCTGAGCTCCAACACAGTAGTTATTAGTTCATGTGTAGTTTTAAGTCTTTTTCTCTTTCAGGATGAGGCCATATCGAAGTCAAAACAGCGTTACTATAGCAACTCCCTGCAGCATCGTGTCAAGAACAGGGTGTGGCAGACACTACTGATGCTGCTGCCCAAACTGAGAGGGGTGAGACACACACACACACACACACACACACACACACCTGAATGAAACCTCCATTAACCCTGTGTTTGTGTTCATCCAGAAGTTTGTAGGTACCGTTCTGGGTCGTGTGTTTGAGGCAGGTTTCGTCAGTAACCAGGCCTCAGTCAAGTACCTGATAGAGTGGAAGATGGTTCTAATCCTAGTCCAGTATCCTGAACACATAGACCGACTCTGGGCCTGCTTCAGTGTGGTGAGTGGCAGATGGTTTTAATCCTAGTCCAGTATCCTGAATACAGACTGACTCTGGGCCTGCTTCAGGGTGGTGAGTGGCAGATGGTTTTAATCCTAGTCCAGTATCCTGAATACAGACTGACTCTGGGCCTGCTTCAGGGTGGTGAGTGGCAGATGGTTTTAATCCTAGTCCAGTATCCTGAATACAGACTGACTCTGGGCCTGCTTCAGGGTGGTGAGTGGCAGATGGTTTTAATCCTAGTCCAGTACCCTGAATACAGACTGACTCTGGGCCTGCTTCAGGGTGGTGAGTGGCAGATGGTTTTAATCCTAGTCCAGTACCCTGAATACAGACTGACTCTGGGCCTGCTTCAGGGTGGTGAGTGCTTACCCTTTTCGGATGTGTATGTGACCACTGCAGGAATTGAACCCTCAACCTTGGTGTTGCTAGTGCCATGCTCTTACCCACTGTGCCACATAATACCACAAAAACTGGCATCTATTGTATTGTCACTGAATGAAAACGGGCGTCTATTTTCACTGGCTTAAAGAACTTGTAATAGTCAATATTGATCTATAGCCAATGTGTCTAATTGATGTGGTTTGTGTCTGAACAGGATCAAGAAAAGACCAAGACCAGTGTCTGTACCTTCCTGTCTGTGTTGGTCCACCTCAACATCATCATGCCTCAACTCAAGGAGAAGGTAAACTCCACATGTCACCATCATAAAGTAAAACCTTCAAAGCACAGGGGACTCTTCCTCCTCTCCTGAGCCCCTCTCCTCCTCCTCTGTGTCCCTCCCCACCAGGCAGTACAGTGGCTTAAGGCCATGGACACGATCCTCCAGTTGTGTTTCAGTGTGTTTCAGCCATAACTTCAGTGTTCACACCTCTCTCCCTTCTCTCTCGCCGTCTCTCTATCTCTCTCTCTCTCTGTATCTCTCTCTCTCGGTCTCTCTCTCTCTCTCTGTATCTCTCTCTCTCTCTCTCCGTCTCTCTTTCTCTCTGTCTTTCTCTCTCTCTCTCTCTCTCTCTCTCTCTCTCTCTCTGTATCTCTCTCTCTCTCTGTATCTCTCTGTATCTCTCTCTCTGTATCTCTCTCTCTCTCCATCTCTCTCTCTGTATCTCTCACTCTCTATCTATCTATTTCTCCGTCTCTCTGTATCTCTCTCTCTGTATCTCTCTCTCTCCGTCTCTCTCCATCTATCTCTCCATCTCTCTGTCTGTACCCCCCCCCCACCAGGCAGTACAGTGGCGTAAGGCCCTTGATGTTATTCTCCAGTGGTGTTTCAGCCATAACTTCAGTGTTCGTCTGTACGCCCTGCTGGCCCTGAAGAGGGTGTGGGGTCTGGAGGGGGCGAGGGCCGAGGCCGAGGAGGGGGCCGGGGGGGCGGATGGGCTCGGGGGGCTGGCCACCGTCGTTAAGGCCTGTCTGCACCAGGCTGAGGCTATGCAGAGTACTGGGTGAGTGAGTTACATATCAACTAGGATTATTATGTTGCCAAGGTTGCTGCAGGAATCACATTCTAAAATTCATACAGTCACTGTACATCTGTACACTATTCATAACATGTATACACGCATGACTGTAAGTCTCTGGATAAAAGTGACTGCTAAATGGCATATATTACTGTAAGTCACTTTTTAAACATTTAACCAGGCAAGTCAGTTAAGAACAAATTCTTATTTTCAATGACAGCCTAGGAACAGTGGGTTAACTGCCTTGTTCAGGGGCAGAACCACATATTTTTACCTTGTCAGCTCATTGATTCGATCTAGCAACCTTTCGGTTACTAGTCCAACACTCTAACCACTAGGCTACCTGTTGTTATTAGTGAAGGAGGAACCACTCTTGGTTATCTTAGCTCCATTGGAAACTGTGGAAATTGTTATTGGGCTCCCGAGTGGTGCAGTGGTCTAAGACATTGTATCTCAGTGCAAGAGGCAGTACCTGGTTCGAATCCAGGCTGCATCACATCCGGTTGTGATTGGGAGTCCCATAGGGCGGTGCACAATTGGCCCAGCGTCGTCTGGGTTTGACCAGGGTAGGCCGCCATTGTAAATAAGAATTTGTTCTTAACTTAACTTGCCTAGTTAAATAAATACATTATTGGACTCCTATAACTACTGTATATCTCTGTACAGAAATGCCAGTAAGAACTGGACCAGGATTCAGGACCACTTCTTCTTTGGTGTCTTTCATCCTGTTAGAGACTATAGTGTGGAAGTAAGACACTGTATTGTTGATTGATTGTGTGAATTTGAAGTATTAAATGTTTTTGAATGTGAATCTTTTAAAATCTCTTGATTCATTGTAATTTGACCTCATTGCGTTGGGTCTCTAAAAAACGAATGTACTGAGTGTTAATTGAGGAGAGACGACGTGTGTAAACTGTCCCTTTTCCTCCCGTCTCTCCCTGCCAGACCATATTCTACACATTCCCCAGCCTATCAGAGGTGTTTGAGGACGAGTGGATTCCGCCCTGGAAGTTTGAGAAGTTGGTGGACTTCTCCCAGAGTGCATCTCTCCCGTTGAGGAACCCTGTCCCTGACCTAAGCCAGATTCAGCCTGGAGACTGGATCCAGCAGGATAAAGGTACATTCCCCTGAGGGGATAAAGGAAGTTGTATTGAACTGAAAAGGGTATCACCACTAGATGGCAGCAGAGACTGTACCCAACAGACAGCTACTCTGGTTAAAGTGGAGATCACAGCTATTCAACTATTGGTCTGAAGTACTGCTGGTTCTCCTTTCTACCTGGTAGTTAAATGATCAATTCATGAAATTGATTGGCCAGGTCCCTGATTTTATAATGAAGGAAAAGAACCAGAAGTGTTCTGGCCCTCCAGGACTGCAGTTTAAAAGCCCTGTTGTAGATGCCTCAGTGTTGTTGTTTGTTAGGGGATCAGGATGGTGAGGAGCGCTGGGCCGAGGTCCAGAAGAAGATGACCCCCTGGAGGTTGGGGATCCAGGAACAGGAGCCAGAGCTGGGTCTGGTGCCCCAGCAGAGAGCAGCACGCCTGGGCAAGCTGCACAGTGCCCTCCTGGTGGTTGCCTCGCTCATAGACAAGCCCACCAACCTGGGAGGTTAGTTATTTATTTTCTATTTAACCTCTATATATACAGGTAAGCCAATGCTGAACAACTTGGTACAGGATTAATGTTTTAACCTTCATCTGCTGATCTCTCTGTTCACATGATGAGTAACCTTGCTTGAGACCTGAAGACTTGTGTTAGCTCCCCAGGCTTGAGATCAAGGAGCTAACACAGTCATGTAGTGTGCAGGAGACCCTGGTTTGAGTCCAGTCGGTCACATATGGACCCACAGCCATTCCTATCTATATTGTATTGTATTGTATTATTTTCCATTAGCTACCCAATATACTTGGTGTTGCTAAGCGTTGCCATGCAAACAGACAGCAGCAGGCAGCACTACATAAACTAATCAGTCCTAATCAGAGTTTGTCTAAGGAGCACTAGGACTGCATCATAACAGACTCATATTCCCCACTGGGCTGCCGTATTGCTGTCTGTTTATATAAGCCTTATGTTGATTTAAATGAGTTTATACAGGAGAAGACCTATTTTATGAACCAATATTCATTTTTTATTATTATTTAACCTTCATTTAACTAGGCAAGTCAGTTAAGAACAAATTCTTATTTTCAATGATGGCCTAGCTACTAGCTAGTAGTACTAGCTACTACCATTAGGCTATTAAATGATGCTAGCAAACTGGCTAGCTACAGTGTCTAGTGAAGATTTTTTTAAACTCAGGAGTCAATAGTTACTTTTTCTGGCGAGTGGAAGTAATGTATCATCGATGAACCACCAAAGGCATACCCCATTTCTGTTTGAAAATTGAGAATTTTCGTGGCCAAAGTTGACGTTTAACGTGAGAACCATTTTAGGACCATACAAACACTGTTTTATGTTCTAGGTTTTTAACACTGTGTCAAAGCTAGAATACCACCTCTGCAGGATTAACAATTCAACTCGCCCCTGCCTACCCAATGGCAGGTCAATTATTCCTCCTCATTAATCCCTACAGATCTGATAGATGCCGCTCTGCTTTACCACTGAGCTAGTATACGGCTAGGGACTGTTCCTCAACAGTAAAGGCCTTAGAGTAAAGTGGGCTATCCTAGAAGACGAGTGCCTATGCTCCCTCACTCCTAATTTATAAACCCCCGGCGCCTTCTCAGGATCGTCCAGGCCAGAACTTCAACTTCAGCACACTATGAGTGGGACGCCAGACACCCATTTTACGACTCCTATCAATTCACTCCGTACCTATAGTTCAGGTCTCGGGTTCCCAATGGACTAGTTAGCCAAGAAAATTTGCTAGAGATCCTCGATTAATCAAGTCAATTTCAGAAACCTAGAGTAAAACGACATGCACTTGTATGACTCTTTGATAACACAGGGTTTCAAACAATATAGCTAGCTTATTCAAAATTCTAGAAAACTACATAAAAAATCACAAATCAATATCACAAATCAATATCACAAATCAATATCACAAATCAATATCACAAATCAATATCACAAATCGATAAGTGAAAATGAATCCTGGATTAGATTCATAGATGCCTCCAGCGCACTTAACTAAACCATTATTAGGGTGCCAGTAATATATAGTTTGTCCTTTTTACAATTTTATGAGAAGTACAGTATTTAATAACAAGAAAAAACATTTCTTACAATTTATAAACCGTTTTTTGTCTTCCCCCCTCGGGATGATCAGTCCTTCAGTCAGTGTTTAACAACTCTAACTACTTTAACACTGCTATCAATGAGGTAACCTTCAGTGTTCCCCCTAGAATTTTACTTAAACACTAAGAATAAATATCGATGCATTTTAAGCAAAATCTTCCTCCAGCTGAAGACAGGTTCTTCTAGCAAGCTCAAAGAGAGTCGTACCTCTCCCAAAAATCCTGCCTCTTTCACTCCTCGTATTCTGCTAACTCACGGTTGTTATAGATCTGCCCCGATGACGCACGCATTCAGTGGTTAACACCTACTGTAATGTGGCCATTTCTCAGAAGGGGATTTTTCTCTTGCCTAAACAGGACGTCTGCCTCAACCGCACGCGTACCCTCTTCCTGCCTCCTCCTGGCTGTTCTGACCTGGGGAGCTAGTCCAGCTAGCACCCTTAGGATACTACATTATCATTCACTTTTAAAACATTCATTTCTAGACATGAACCTTTCTCATTCCACTCCATTCTAATCTTACTCCAACCTATTTTATTACTCCCATTACATCTTAAACGTCCAACATTTTAAACATTTCATCATCACACCATGTCAATATCAACCTCCTCCAAGACTCTTAAACATGTTCCAGATATACTGTACCTTAAAAACAACCATCATTATAACATTCTTAACCATTTTACTGCATTTCTTTAATCACCTTTTTAATATCTTCCACTGTATATTTCCCAATGTTTTCAACCTTTTAATATATTTACCCTTTAATTATTATTTTAAAGAATTCCAGTCCCAATTCATTTCAAATTTGTCTTATTTTCTTTAATAAATGCTGGTGGGGCCTTCCTACCCATGCCCTCTGTCACTAAAATGTCACAGAGAACTGGGCCTTGGACTGCTATTCTTGACAGCTGAAAAGTCTCTTCTTTCATAGTTCTCCTCATCACTCCTCCTCTTGCCTCTGTCCTGCTGGACTGAAGGAGAACATGCTCAATAAAGTGTCTAGGCATAATGGTCTCGTAGAGGTGTGTTAGAGATTGAGCGATAAGGTATTATTGATCCAAGTCTTTGACTAGAAAGGGTTCCTTTTCTCTGAGTGCAGTAAAGAATGCAGCTTTGACGTGTGGTCCACCTGAATTCAGTGCCTCGTATATCACTCTCATCTTGGCCTGGCGGGTCGGTGCAGCGCTGATATTTGCATTGATCTCTTCACCGATCATGCCCTTTGTGAAGAGAATATCTGCTATGGCAAACACATTATTGACTCTTTGAATGATCTGTGGTCTGAATTCATCAACAAACTCAATGTCTCTTGTGGATGAATCATCTCTGTATTCCTCTGTTCGTATTTCAGCTTTCCATGCAGATTCTCCCTTCTCACTTATCAACTCCATCTCAAAGTCCATCGCAGGGTCCTTTATGTACACTTCAAAGTAGTTTGGCCTGGTGCTTCTTAGCTTGATCTTTTCTGGCATAATCGAGGATTGACACGAGGTCTTGAGGGTGAAGCGACTCCCCTTCCGAAGGGACTTCTCCGGCTTTGGCTTTGGAAGTCTTAAGAATCCATAGGACTTCTCCTGTGCCTCCACCTCCCGTGCTAGAGAAGGATCACATCGGATCAGATATGTGTGTAAGGTGAGGAGTGCTCTGGTGGACCTAAAGATCAGAAGGTCACAGTGCACTCTCCAATGCAACCCACGTCTCAGTACCAAACCCCTGCCAGAGAAGGAGGGACGAAGCAGTTTGGCGTGGAAGCCCGTCACCTCATCCACTTCTTCCACAAGCACTCTGTTGTCTTTCACATGTAGAACCTTCATGTCTTCTCTCAAGGAGGATTGTGGGTAGTCTGGATCTATACAGACAAAGTGTGGCAGACTAATTTCTTCTAGTTTGCCAGAAATCATTGTGATGTCCAGTAATGGACCTCCTTCTTCAAACCGCATGTTGTTCAGAGTGGCCCTGTGAGGCTCCCAGGAGCTGAACTGGTATCGCAGACTGACTTTGCTCTCACATACCCACCGCAGCCCTGATAAGATGCACTGGTAATGCCCTGCTGCAGAAGAGTCGAGTGTGTAGACGGTGGTCTCATCCTCTGTAGACACGGAGGGTTCAACCTGAATCCAGGACATTGAGCTCTTTATATGGTTGCAATTCAAACATTCCTTTGGACAATCGGTTTTAAGGCCAAACTCTTTTTGGAGACACATATTTGACTCTGAATAGTTGACTCCAATCTCTTTGGCCAGTTTAGTGATGATTGTTCCTACTGAATCCAGTGCCTTTTTGTAGAACTGTCTTATTGTTCCAGTGATGAAACTACTACCATCCTTTTCACCAGGACTGAGTTTGTCCATGATTTTTGTATGTATGACTTTAAGCCCATCTATCATTAAGTTCTGTTGTTTTAAATCGCGTTCGATATTTTCACCAAGGGACAGAAGAAGTGAAACTAAAGTCTTCAATTCCTGTTCACTAGGTTTTGCCCTTTCAATTACGTTTGAGAGCTCATCAAGTTGTGACAACTGGGGTAGCAGAGGATTCGACTGTTCAGGAGTGCTAGTTTCACAGTTATCGACATCTTGATCTTTTGATGTGGCCATTTTCACTCCAAAGGCGCAATCTGCAGTGGCTACATCCACTTTTGGACTTATAAAGCAGTAATGTTCTTGCTAAGCCATTGATTCTAGAAGAATATAATTTACAAATGCCTAATGAGCTTAGTTCAACTGTCGTACCCCATCAGAACCCAGAATATAAGTTTGCTTTATGGCAACATTTGTTAACATCGTAATTGTAAACAAACACGGTATAGCCTCAAAACGTGAAAAAAAGAATATCCTCTGGTATGTGTTGTCAGGTGTAATCCATTTACTACAGGAAATGTCTAGCCAGTTTCCCTTTTTATTGTCCAAACGTCACCTTTGGACAATTTGCGTTCCTCTCCCAGTCTCAGTTAGTTCCACTCCTAACAGACAATTAATGAACGTCCAAATCAACAAAAGAAAGACATGAGAGAACTGCTGTGGAGTAGCCTTTCCCGCTGTAAGAGTTACTTTCAGTCTTAAAATGGGTGTGATCTGTGGACTGTGATTGGCTTTAATGCAGTCACATGGTCTTTGAGTAAAGGTGGATATTTTTAAGGTGGATTTTCAACAATATTATATTTTATACAGGGTGGCTATCACAGTGTTAGATTTAAATGTGAGTTCCTAAGGCTGCAACTTGTGCATCCCACAGAATCAAAAAGCTGACGAGTATCTGGTTAAATAATCACATCCTTATTACACACTTCATTAAACCACCCTGCAAAATATGACTTTTACAGTATTTTATGTGCTGATCTGGGCTATTTTGCATAAAGAAAATATCGCTCTATACCTGTAGCATTCAGAATAATTGAAACATTTAAATAATGATTGTGTAAATCATTGTGTTTTTGTTTGATTTATATATGTGTGTGTGTGTTTGTCTGTCTGCCGGGCTGTGTAGTAGTTTAAAGGCTTAATGCAGCCATTTTTATATCTGTCAAATCATTTCTGGGGAACAATTAAGTACCTTATAAAATAGTTTTCCATTAAAATTGACAAAAATAGCTTTTAGCAACAAAAACATCTCAAGCAATAATTGTTATAGGACTGGGAGTGGGGAGGGGAAAACTAAAAACTAGTTATTGACAGAGAGGTTTGTTATTGGTCTATTAACTAATTAAGCTTAAGCTCGACCAATGCAAAACCTGCTGATTAGAAAGTCCTTTGTAGATTGTATTTTCAAACAGCAAATGTTTTCATACTTTTACAGGGTTAGTTTATCAGGTGATACAAAACACAGGAAAACTGAATTTTGACTGCACTGGGCCTTTAAATAAAATTTAAAAAATGTTGCATGCTCTGTCTGAAGAAAATATCACCTTTAGACCTGTAGCATACAAATATCTGAAACATGTAAATAGTGGTTGTGTAATTGTTTGTTAATGTGTACATACATGTGTGTGTAGGACATGTGAGCTCTTGGGGCCAGTGGCCTGTAGATATACCATATCGACCATTATACACTGAACTAAAATATAACGCAACATGCAACAATTTGAAAGATTGTACTGAATTACAGTTCGTATAAGGAAATTAGTCAATTGAAATAAATGAATTAGGCCCTATTCTATGTATTTCACATGGCTGGGAATATAGATATGCATCTGTTGGTCACAAATACCTTAAAAGAAAACGCCAAAAAACGGCTTCGATCACGAACTGCAATCAGATCAAGACCATGATGAGGATGACGAGCATGCAGATGAGCTTCCTGAGGCGGTTTCTGACAGTTTGTGCAGCAATTATTTGGTTGTGTAAACCCACAGTTTCATCAGCTGTCCGGGTGGCTGGTCTCAGACGATCCCGCAGGTGAAGAAGCCGGATATAGGAGGTCCTGGTTTGACTTGGTTACACGTGGTCTGCGGTTGTGAGGCCAGTTGGATGTACTGCCAAACTCTCCAAATTTATGTTGGAGGTGGCTTATGGTAGGGAAATGCACATTAAATTATCTGGCAACAGTTCTGCTGGACATTCCTGCAGTCAGTATACCAATTGCACGCTCTCTCAAAACTTGAGACATCTGTGGCATTGTGTGACAAAACTGCACATTTTAGAGTGGCCTTTATTGTCCCCAGCACAAGGTGCACTTGTGTAATTATCATGCTGTTTAACCAGCTTCTTGATTTGCCACACCTGTCAGTTGGATGGATTATCTTGGTAAAGGAGAAATGCTCACTAACAGGGATGTAAACATATTTGTGCTCAAAATTTGAGACATAAGTTATTTGTGCGCATGGAAATGTCTGGCATCTTACAGCTCGTGTGAAACATGGGACCAACACTTATTATTTTGTTCAGTGTAATATTTGTTGGACAGCCTTTGACACAGTCAGTGATAAACACTTCGCTCTCTCTCTCTCTCTCTCTCTGTCTCACTCTTCCTCTCTCTTGCACTCTCTCTTTGTCTC